>NW_024353908.1:446277-669685 GCF_902729225.1 Pteropus medius
AGAAAGACAGATCTGAGAGCTGAAGGAAGCCTCAAATCAACCAGGCCATTGACGTGTTGGGGAGGTGAGATATTAAGGAATTGCATAGGTAGAAGTTTTGAGGCTGGAGAGAGCTTGTCTCATTCAAGGGAACATAAGGTCTGTGTTGCAGACCAAAGACAGTGAGATCATTAGACATGAGGATGGAGAGGTATACAGGAGACAGTTCATACATGTTTAATGTATCTCCAGCTGCACTCTAAGCTCTCAAAGCCCAGAGCAGGGCCTGTCTTGTCCCGAACAAGGTATTTTACTGGTGCTTATTGATTCAGAATTATTTTATTCTTCTCAGGCAGAAAAAAACACCTCCTTTACAGAAGTGAAGTCTGCTTAATCTCTAGCTATTTCACATGCTACTTTTCTATCCAACTGCAGAAATTTAATCATTTCAAAAAAGCCCTTGTGTCTGGTCAGTGTCCAAAGTCCTAAAAGTGTCATACTCATCAGAGTGGTATTAAGAGAAACCTCTGCTGTTACAAAAGTTCAAGTGAGAGAGGACCCCAAATCACCTGACACTTCACACTAAGCAAGTGACACTTGTATAGTACTAACCATGTACCTAACATTGCTAAACGAGTAGAAACTAGGCTTCCTGTCTGTTCCTGGAACTGGGAAGTGACCATGCCAGGACTTCTGGGAATAAATGTATAAATAAAACCACATGAGAACCAGATAGTAAGCCTGGAGAAATAGGGACTTTGCCAAATATAATACTCCAAATCTTGTAATTCTTTTAATAGTTACACAATTTAAGAGATGACGTAAGGAAGGGACATATATGAAAGACTGGCATGGAGTCCCTAGATATTAAATAGTAGAGACAGGATTAAAGACAGGCAGGTGGATTCCTGAGATAATGGTCTTTGTCTCTATGCTACAAACCGCCTCTATTTTCCCAATTCTTCCTGTGTTCCAGCGGGCCTAGCATAGTTTTGGGCTTCAGCCATATTCTTAATTAATATTTACCATTAAATGACAGCTAACAGGCTCTCTTAATCGACCCTTCTAACACTGCCAATATGCTGGCAGATACTTCTGAGCCCAGGCTCTATCTCTCATTCAAGGCTGCTGTCCGCGCTGTGAAGAGATGTACAAAGGTAAGCCAAGCCTGTAAGGCGGTTATCAGCCAAGAAACACCCTGTCATTGGCAGGGTTCCTACTGGCCTGGGGTACCGCCCAGCCAGCTGCGGCCCCTCCGCGTTCCCTTGCTCCACTTCCGGGACGGCTTCCCGAGGCCGCTGGGTACCCAGCCCCCCACATCCCCGCCAGCTACCCCGCAACCTCGACGCAAGCACATCCCGCCAGCCCTCGCGCCCCTCCCGCACAAGTCGCCCCCGAGCCCCGCGCCAGGCCTGGGAGCCGCGCCGCGTCCCCGCTGCTGTTAACGCTGAACGCCGCCTGCCCACCTGTGGCTGCTGCTGCTGCTTCTCGGAAGCCGCGCTGGGCGAGACGAGGTCGGGTAACCCTGGCGCCGGGCGGTTGCTCTCCTCCCCTCGGCCCCTTGAGGGCCCAGCGCAGCTCGTTACGCAACCTTCTCTAAAGTCACCAGGAAGGGGTCTCCGAGCGACCTCAGCGCGGAAATCATGGCTCTCGGTTTCGTTTCCTGGAGCCTATGAATACAAAAGGGCTCGCCTACCTGGTCCTCGCGCGGGCTCCTGCGGCCCCGTGTGGTTGAGGAGGGTGGAGACAGAGCTGCTGGCGAGACGGCTCTCCGAGTGTGGCGCGGAGGTGGCTCCCTCGCCCCCTTTCCTGCTCTCCGTACAGAATCCAAAAACGTTGATTGTGCGGCTAAGGGCAACCAGGAACTGGGACGTTACTAGCTGTAACTTGGAAAGTCTTTATCGGGCGGTGTATCCGCCTCCAGGGTGGGGTTGAAGGCACCAAGCTCCTGAGAACTTCCTTTACTCTGACCTGGACCTCCATACCTTAGATTTCTGTTGGCTTTTAAGGCTTGGGAGCTGTGGGCGGTTCACAGTATAAATGTGGAAGGGTCAAGCTTGTTTTTCTTTATGGTGCCTTCTCTCTCTCTCTAGCTCTTTGTGTCTCTCCCTGTCTCTGTCTCTCCCTCTCTTTCCACAAGACGATGGTAATTACTGTTAAGAGTCAAATTGACCAGATGTGTTTAGAATGTTTAGTCTTTCAGGCCCCTCCAGTAAACAATAATTTGTTGGATTGAATGGAAGGATTCGTTAATTTTTTCTTTAAAATTTTTCATTTACAAAAGCAACACAATAAAGCCAAATGTTGAGAAAAGAAATGAAACATACTTTCGGCCCCCCCCGCCCCCCCACACCCTTTTCTCCCCTTGACACTGTTGACAGACATTTAAAAACTTACTATGAGAAGAGGCAGGTGGCAGGAGAAAAGGGAGTTGGAAGGGAGGTGGATAGCGAAATTGAGAAATAATACTGAAAAAGGAGGGAGGAAACCAAACCACTTTGGTTTGAATCCCTTCTTATTTCTGTGACTTTGTGCAAATCACAGTCTGTCTCTTTTCTTAATCTGTGAGGGTAGTAACGGTGTCTACCTCGTAGGTTTTTTTGAGAATTAAGAAAAGTAAAATATACGAAAAGGTTAGAGCGATGCTTGCCACAGAATAAGCGCTCAATAAATACTATATATACAAAAATGCATAGTATTTTTTTTACAAATCATTCACTAATGTGTTTCCACTTTATGATATACCTTGGAAATTTCTTTGCCTTTAATACAGAACTGTATCAATGATCTAATCACCGAGGTGTACTTTACTTCCAATGTCACGATTACAAATTAAGCTGTAATCATCATCCTTGTACATATCTTTCTATACACACCATAAAACCTATTATTTTGTTCTCCTACCAATAAAGTATGAGAATGCTTATTTTACCACATCTCTCCACTTCCTGAATATCATTTCTAAATATTTGCTATTCTGATTGGCAAGTATTACATTATTATTGTTTTTATTAATTCTGGTTGTTAGTAATATTGAGTAAATTTTCATATTATTACTGAACATTTTACCATTTTTTTCTGTGATATGTCAAATGTTTATAATATAGAGTTTTCTGATGGATTGAGACATGATTCATTGTGCTCTTTATATGTTATGAATTGAATCCCTCATCTGTTAAATAAGACCCAGTGGGCCTCTGGATTGTATCTTATTTAAAGTTGTTTTAACAATACAGAATTTTAATTTTTAATCATCTTTATTTGTGCCTTTCACTTTTGACTTCTGGGATTTGCATCTTATTTTAGAAGGCTTTTCTTCTCGAGGACATCCAATATAAGTTATTCCTTGACACTTATTTATTCTTTTCTTTCTTAACATCAGGACACAATGGTTTGTTTTGTTTTATCAATTATAGTCGACATACAATATTATATTAGTTTCAGGGGTATAACATAGTGATTAGACATTTATATAATTTATAAACGGACCACCCCAATAAGTCTAGTTGCCATTTGACAATATACATAGTTATTGACAATATCTCCTATGCTGTACTTTACATCCCTGTGTCCATTTTTATAACTGGAAATTTGTCATGGTGCATGACCTTTTTAATGTATTGCTGAATTCAGTTTGCTAATATTTTGCTGAGGATGTTTGCATTTATGGTTATCAGTAATGTTGGCCTATAATTTTCTCTTTTTGTAGTGTTTTTATTTGTTTTTGGTCTCAGGGTAATACTGGTCTCATATAATGAATTTGGAAGCCCTCCCTCTTCAATTTTTTGAATTAGTTCAGTAAGAATAGATATTAATTCTTCTTTGAACATTTGGTAAAATTTCAGCTGTGAAATTACCTAGTCCAGAGCTTTTGTTTGCTGGGAATTTTTTCATTACTTACTCGATTTTATTAGCAGTTATTGGTCTGTTCAGATTTTCTATTTCTTCCTAATTCAGCCCTAGAATATTGTATATTTCTCAGAATTTATCCATTTCTTCCAGGTTGTCCAATTTGTTGGCATATAGTTGTTCATATTGTTTCCTTATAATTTTTTGTATGTGTTTGGTGTTAGTTTTCATTTTTATTTCTGATTTTGTTTATTTGTGCCCTCTCTCTCGTTTTTTTTTTTTTTTTTTAATAAGTCTGGCTTAAAGTTTATCACTTTTGATAATCCAATCAAAGAACCAGTTCTTGGTTTTATTGATCTCTTGTATTGTTTTTCAGACTCTATTTTGTTTATTTCTGCTCTGACCTTTATAATTTCTTTCTACTCACTTTGGGCCTTGTCTGTTTTTTTTTCCCAATTCTTTTTGGTATGAGGGTAAGTTGTTTACTTGAGATTTTTTTCTCGTTTCTTCAAGTAGGCCTGTATTCCTACAAATAGTTCTCTTACAATGGCTTTAGCAGTGTTCCACAGTTTTTGGGTCAATGTGCTTTTATTTTCAGTTTTGTCAAAGAATCTTTTGATTTTTTCCTTGATCTCATTGTTAACCCATTTATTGCTTAGTAGCAATATTATTTAGCCCTCATGCATTTCCATGTTTTTTACTTTTCTTCTTGTAATTGATCTCTAGTTCATACCATTATGACAGGAGAAGATGCTTGGTATGATTTCAGTCTTTTAAAATGTTTGACACTTGTTTTGTGGCTTAACATGTGGTCTATCCGTGAAATAGTTCCACATGTACTTAAAAAGAATGTATATTCTGCTACTTTTAGGTGAAATGTTGTAAAATATCCATTAAACCATTTGGTATAATGTGTCATTTAAGGCCACTTGATTTTCTGTCTGGGTGATCTATCCCTTGATGTCAGTGGGGTATTAAGGTCCCTTACTATGACTGTATTACTGTCTTTCTCTTTTTTTATGGCCGTGAATATTTGCTTTATATATTTTGGTGTTCCTACATTGCACGTGTACATGTTTATGTAAGTTAATCCTCTTATTGATTTAATCTCTTTATCATTACGAAATGCCCTTCTTTGTCTGTCCTTACAGCCCTTTTAAAGTCTATTTTGTCTGATATAAATATTGTTACTCCAGTTGTTTTTTGTTTGCTTTTATTTGCACGAAATATCCTTTTCCATCCCTTTACTTTCAGTCTGTGTGTATCTTTTAATCTGAAGTGGGTCTTTTGTAGACAGCATATATTGGTCTTGTTTTCTTATCTGTTCAGCTACCCTATGTCTTTTGATTGGAGCATTTAATCTATTTACATTTAAAGTGATTATTGATAGATAGGTGGTCAATGCCATTTTATTAATGGTTTTCTGATTGTTTTTTGTAGTTCTCTGTTGCTTTCATATTCTCTTGCTCTCATATGTTGATGACTTTCTATAGTGCTGTGTTTGTGTTCCTTTCTCTTTATTTCTTATATGCATCCCATAAATTTTTCATTTGTGGTTACTATGTGCTTCCTATATATGAAGATATTTTTATAGCGGTCTATTTTAAGTTGATGGTTGCTTAAGTTCACACACATTCTAAAATCACTACAATTTTTACTCCCTTCATTTGTTTTTGTTATTATTTTTCACTTATTTTGTGTGGGTATGTTTGTGTGTATCCTTAATTATTGTTGTAATTACACATGTTCTTCCTAATTTTGTCTTTTAACCTTCGTACTAGCTTTTTTTTTTGAAGGAGAATTTTTATTACTTTTATATACAGAAAACTCAACAGTGTACACTCGGCCCAGTTCGGTGGCCAGTTCTTTAGCCTTTGCCTTTTCCGCTGTGCCAATGAGAGCTACCAGTTTTGGGGCCTCCCCAGTGACTGCGGATTTCATCATGTCAGTCATTCTGATTGGTCCAGATAGCTTCTACCAGCTTAGCCAGTCCTCTTGTCTTCTGAGTTAACCTGAGTGAAAGCGATGGTAGTGCAGGTCTTCCTGTGGACTAGATGCCCCAGCCTGGCCTTCCCCTTGATAATGCAGAAGGACGCCCCCTCGCCCCCACCACCATCTTACAGCACAAGGCAGGCAGGAAGACAACCAGCTTAATGGGATCCACATCATGTGTAATCACTACCAGCTGATTATTCTCTATCAAAGTGGTGACAGAATTAACTCTTGCTCAAAGGACAGATGGTCTCTTGGTGGGGTCATCCCTTTTGCCAGCACCTTTTTTCCTCAGCCTGAGCCAACAATCTGCTTCTACTCTTGCTATGTATTTGTGGTCCAGCTTAAGCAATTAAGTAACTGTTTAGTGGTCCAAGACCTAGGTGAACTAGTTAATCGCAGGAGGCACTTTCAGGAGCTTACAGAGAAAATAGCCTTTTGCCACTGCAGCAGAATATGGTGGGGCCATTTAACAAAGCAGGTGAGGTCCCTTCTGGGATGAATGTCCTGTCCAATGACAAAATTCTTGGGTCTTTTCTCAAGTAGGGGATTTACCACCTTCTTCATCTCCTCCTTCTTCATGAAAGCAGGTGCCGGAGCCACCTTCTTCCCCTTAGCTTTCTTTCCCTTTGGTATCTTGGGTGGTGGGACAGAGGGTTCTAGCTTTATAATTGATTGATCCACTGCTTTTTCTAAGTATTTGCCTTCGTCAGTGAGATTTTTTCATTCCCATATTTTCTTATTCACATTTTTTATCTTTTCTACTTAAAAAAGTGCCTTTAATGTTTCTTGTAATGCTGGTTTAGTGGCGATCGTCTCCTTTAGCTTTTTCTTTTCTCGGAAACTATCTGCTTTCCTATTCTAAATGATAAACTTGCTGGATAATTTTCGTTGTAGGGCCTTACTTTTTGTTATTTTAAATATTTTGTGCTGATGACTTCTGGCTTGCAGTTTCAGCCGATGGTCTTACGGGAGCCCCCTTGTAGGTAACTGCCTTTTTTGTTGTTACTTTAAGATTCTCTTCTTGTTTCTCACCTTTGACATTTTAATTATGATGTGTCTTGGGGTGGGCCTCTTTGGGTTCATGCAGTTTGGGATTCATTGTGTTTCTTGGACTTATATGTCTATTTCCTCTGTCAGGTTAGGGAATTTTTTGGTTATTTTTTCTTGAAATAGATTTTCAATTCTTTTCTCTCTCTCTTCTCCTTCTGGTACCCCTATGATGAGAATGTTGGCATGTTTTATGTTGTCCTGGAGGTCCTTAAACTATCTTCAATTTTTAAAATTTCTTTTTCTTTTGCTGTTCTGATTGTATATTTTCTGCTACCTTGTCTTCCAGATCACTGATTCAGTGTTCTGCTTTATGTAATCCTCTGTTGATTCCATCTAATGTATTCTTTATTTCAGTTATTGTATTCCTCATTTGTGATTGGTTGTTTTTTATGATTTCTCTCTTTGTCGAGGTTCTCACTGAGTTCATTCATTCTTCCCCTAAGATCATTGAGCATCCTTATAACCAGTGTTTTGAACTGTCTCTGGCTGATCACTTGTCTCTATTTCATATAGTTCTTTTTTTGGGAGTTTTGTCCTTGTTATTAATTAATTAATTAATTGATTGATTGATTGATTTATAATTGAGACGTTTCTTTGTTTTCTTATTCTGGCTGACTCCCTGTGTTTGTTTCTATGTGGGTGAAATTGACCCTCAGGCTATCTGGCTATTCTGGCTGACTCCCTGTGTTTGTTTCTATGTGGGTGAGATTGACCCTCACGCTAACTGACTATGAAAGCTGTCTGTGACTACATTGGACAAGCTTGTTGTGTTAGGGCTGATCTCATGGAACAGTAGTCTCCTTAGCAGGGCTCTGTGATATGTGAGTCTGCTCTTTGGGTGTGTTGTTTATGGAGCTGGTTGGGTGGTGATATGATGTGAGCTGAAGCTGGCCACCAGGTTTGTTGGTTCTAGAGCCTCTTAAGAGGGTTTCCAGTGCAGGCCAAGGTCAGCTGTCATTTTTACCCAGCTTAGGGCCACCTGGTGGAAGGTACAAAGTGAAATGCAGTTGGTTGCTATTTGTGCTGGGCTTGGAGGTGCTTAGGAGAGGCTATGCTGTTAACCGCGGCTGGTTACCACTAGCTCTGAGTTTGGGATGCTTTGTTGGGCACCACAACGTGAGCTGAGGCCAGCCAACAATTTTGTTAGGCTGTGGCCGCATAGTTGAAGCTACATTCCAAGCCAATACTGGCTGCAGCTTATGCCAGGCTTGTGCCAACTTATGGGAGTTACAATGCAAGGTAAGATCAGTTGCCCCTTGTGCCAGGTGAGGTTGCTTAGCAAGTGGAACAATGCACACCAAGACCAACCCCTGATTGTTTGGGATTCGGACCTTTGAGAGATTTTAGGAAAATCTGCATCTTTAGCTGAGGCAGGCTGCTTTTGTGGAAAAGCTACTGAAAGTGGCTAGGGCTGGGTGTGTAAATTGGGTGTGGTAGGGTCTCAGGGATTCACCAAGGGAGGGTGAACAGTGTTAGCCAGGTTAAGGGAAAGCAAGGTTTTGGTGCTCCTTGCTGTGCCTGCCAGATGAGTGGGGAGAGACCTCAACAAAAGAACACAGTGCCTGCTTGTGTTTTTGTCCCTGGAGAGAGCTTCTTTGACTCCTGCCCTTCCACCCCTCTCCCTGAAGCCAGTCAATTTAGTTCCTCCCTGCATATCTCTGATGCTTTTTAGCTTGCTGCCCCTGCACTGGAGCTTCAAGTGAGTTTGTGAGTGAGTGAGTCTGTGTTTGTGCTCTTTAAAAGGATACCTTGCTCTCCATCAGCTTTTCATTGCACTTAGATGCAATTTCTGCTGTTTTTCACAGCCAGATATTATGAGACTCCTCTTCCTGGCACTGGTACCTTAGGCTGGCAAGCCTGGTGTGAGGCTGGGATGCCTCACTCCTCATGGAGGGCCTCCACAGCTGAGATTTCCTTCTTGATTCTTAATCATCATCACACTGTGGGCATGGGACCTGCCCATTGTGTTTCTGCCCCTCCTAGCAGTCTCATAGTGGCTTCTTCTTTATATTCTTAGTTATAGGACTTCTTTTCAGATAGTCTTACGGTGGTTCTCAATGATAGTTGTTCTATAAGTTATTTGTAATTTTGATGTAGTTGGGGGAGGAGGTGAGCACAGCATTTACCTACTCCACCATTGTGACCAGAATATCTGACACCTGTTTATTCTAAATTGTCAAGAAGTAGGGATTTTTCGGTCATATTTTTATTTGTAATTGTATTGTGGTCTAAGAACATGCCTTGAATAGTTTTGATCATTTGAAATTTTTTGAGGCTTCCATTTTGGCCCTTTAAGACACAGCCAATTTTTGTATATATTTTATAATTACTTGAAAAATAGGTGTACTCTTCAGTTGTGGGTATAGTATCGTATTTTGTGTATTAAGTCAATGCGTTAATCTTGCTATTATTTAGCTCATTTTTTGTTTGCTTCTTCTATTAGAGGAATATTAAAATCTCCCACTATAATTATAGATTTGTCTATTATTGTTTTAGCTTCTTTTTTTATGGTGACATTGTTTAATGAATTCCATTAAGTTTCAGGTGTACAGTTCAACAGTAAGGGATTTATATATTGCATTGCGTGTTCGCCACCCATAGATTTCTTTCTGTCGCCACATATTTGACCCCTTTCACCCCATCTACCTCCCCACTCCCCCTCTCCCCCACCCTCTGGTAACCATGAGTCTATTGTCCATGTCCATGAGTCTCTGTTTGTTGCTTTTAGGTTTATATCCCACATATAAGTGATATCATGTGGTTTCAAATTTTTCAGTCTAGCTTATTTCGCTTTTTTTTAACTTTTAAAAATTATATTTTGTGGTTATATGATTAGGCAAAACTAAGAGTAGTTGTTTTATCCTAGTGAATTGAACCTTTATTATTATGAAGGTTTCTCTTTATTTCTAGTAATGCTTTTTCTTTAAAGTCATTTAAAGATTATATATAACAATATATATATATATAATTCATATGTATACACATATATGTACATAAATTCACACACACACACACACACACACACACACACACACACACAATCTTTTTCATATCCAAAGTCAAGAGTAGGAAATTTCCTCTGTGTTCTTCCCTCCTATATAATGGGGTTTACTTCTCTTTCATATTACATAGTTTCTGGATTCACATAGTTCCAGATATCTTGTTATGTGAAGGCTGGCTTGTGGTTACGAGCTCTCTAAGGATATTTGTTTTTATTCTTCATCTGATTATATACTTGAAAGCAAACTTCTTTATTACTGTTCTCTTCTGCATGGTGGGGTTTATTTCCTTTTACTTTCATACTATGGTTGTAGCTCTCATGATTCTGGCTTTTTAAGCTATTTAAGGTTATTTTTATTCAAAAGCATTATATCACTAAGGATCTTAAGTATATTTCTTCTAAAATATTCTTTACTACTCTTACTTCTTTTTTGTATAGGCCAAATACTGAAGCCAGGAGCTTCAAGAGTCCCACAACCCCAAAGCGGGATTGATATAATAGGCTTCATGGCAAGCATTAAGCAAAGGTCCTGACATCTGGGTGCTTCAGATTCATATGAAGTAGGGCAAAGTTTTCTATTATGAGAAAAGAAGCTTAGTAGGTTATATAAATGTAGATGTGAATAAAACCAACTATATCTGTGTCCCAGATTTTATCTTTTGTTTTATGCTGTGACCTTTGACCAACCTCTCTGTCCTTAGCAAGGCTTCTAATTGAAGATTATCTTGTTCCATAAAATGTAGCTATCAATATCTTTATTAGTAATGGCCAGAATAGCATGACAACCATAATAAATATCAAACTGGTGATGGTATCAATTATAAACAATCATCTATCATAAGACCACCAGGAATTATGGCCTCTAGTATTACTGCATTCCTGTCCCTTTGTCTTATCAATTATTAGTACCTGAGAATAATCTATGCAGAATTGCTAGGTCATCTGTTCTGCTCTTACCCAATCTTTCCATAAGTAAATTACATTACAACAAATCCTATTATATTCTACAGAGTTGTCTGCTTCATTTGTTGGTCTTGAGATAACTTCTTGTTATAGTGGCCATTATATCTTTGCCCCACAGTCGGACAATTGGAAACCTGAAAACAAAACAGGCATGGAAAAGGGAACATGTCAGGGTAAAGCCCACTGTCTCTAGGGGAAATTCCAAGCTGGCCATCTATTTCTATGTGGGGAGATTTGGCCAGGTTTTTTGAGCATAGGAGGCCAGCATGTGAGTATAGGGATCCCCCAAAAGATAGGACAATTTATGGCCATAGCTGTAGGCTGATCCCTCTTAGGGGTAGTTTGGTTGGCCACTTACACCAAGCTAGAGGCAGAAGCAAGAGTTAGAAAGATAGAAAAAGAACTGAACTAGAAAAATATGTTAGAATGTCCACAACTCTGCTAGCATAGGGACTGGCTGATAGAGGTGTGTAGGGGGAAAGTCCTTTAAACAGATCTCACTTCTTTTATGGAAACCATGAAGCCTCTGTTTGCACCTGTTTGTAATGATCATGTGCATCTATATATGTGTTGTATTTGTGTGGTATTTTCTACCTTGAGATGGTATTGCTAATTTCAACAGCTATGTTGAATTGGCTTAAAAACAAACAAGTGCTTATGTAAATTGGCTATTCAAAAATTCTCAGGAAATAAACTAACCTAAATGATTTTCAAGTTCACATGATCTAATATTAATTTTTAGCAAATAAAATCTAGTTTAAGTTTGTTGATTTAATTAAAACTGACATTTCTGTAGAGTTATCAAAGGCTAAAGAATTACAATTAAGATGAAAGAAAAATAATATATGTTTATGGTAACAGAAGGTATAGGTTATGGAGATGTATTTTTGAGGGAAACAAAAGTAATTTTGTCCTAAAATGAGGCTGGTTGTTTCAAGGAAAGAGAAAATACAGTACAACATCTGAAGGTAAAACGGAAAGTTGTAGAAGATTGTAGAAAAGGAATCTTGAAAAAGGAAATTCTGCATGGTTCAACTGAATAAGATTAGAATGAATTTAATTAAGTACATAAATTTTAAAATCAAAAGTAAACTGATGCAAAATTAGAGGCTTTTTCTTGACCTGGAAATGGCTTTGGGATGTTCCAGAGGGCCCCTGGACTACCGCAGAGAGATTTATTTCCATATACAAGAGAAATATTAAACTTATTAGGTCTTGATGTACTGAAATTACACAAGAAGTATTGTCAAATAAGTATCATTGAGCCTCTTCTTTATGTTGTATTTCCTTATAAGGATTCCAGAAATTGTGTGAAATTTCTGGAAATCTGAGATGTGCTGGCATAACATGTCATCAAAATTGAGTCACACCCTAAAATGACTGAACCTGAGTGTCAGATTATGGCATATGCAGATAAAGTCTATTCTGTTTTAACAAAACTTACCCCACATTGCCAGACTTTTGCCATCCTGATGTCCTTGTAAACATGATGATAGTCTGATCTTGAATCAAAGAAATTAAGATGGGTAAACAATGGCTGTAAATTAAAGGAATAGTCAGGGCCGTGGGAAACCCAAGATGGATGCTTGGCTTTTCCAGGCTGCCCGGCAAGCCTCATTTTTTGTTTTTTGCATTTCTTTATGTCCCATAGTACATTTAAGCTGGACTTCATTGAAGTGACACTTAGTATGGGTTATCAATATCTTTGTTGGTATATGTATATTTTTAGGATATGTTGAAGCCTTTTCCTGCCACAAGGCTGATGCCTTCACAATGACAAAGAAACTGTTAGGAAATATGTTTCCCACTTTAGATATACTTTCCAAGTGCTCCCTCAAAGCTATTTGCATAGCCTCACCATATGCCAAGGGATGGTGGCTCAGAACCTGTCACTGTTTTCTTTCCTGACCTCAGTGAAATGAACTTATTATATCGATGACATAATGTTAACTTGTGAAGATTTGCCTCTGCTACAGAGAACATTGCACTTACAACAGAGAAAATGGGCAGAGAATCTGCAGAGAATTCAAGATGCAGGTACCACAATAAAGTTAAAATAAAGTATGGTTGAGTAAGAATGCTGTTTCCAAGGCTTTCATAGACAAAGTACAAACCTATCTCATACCAATAAATGTAAAAGAGGTACAGGATTTTGTGGGAATTCTTGAGTATTGATAAATTTTTATACCCCACTTAGCACAATGTCTTCACCCATTATATTGCCTAGTTAAGCAGGGATGTAGGTGGGACTGGGGAGCCTAACAACAGGATAATGTTGAGAAAGTAAAAATACTCGTCAAATGGATTAAAGGTTTTGGAATCTCCTAGGTGAGATTGCCATTTGGATCAGATGCTTCAGTAACCCCAGAAGGCATGGGCTGGGCATTCTGGCAAAAACAGCAAAAGAAGTGAAAGCGCCTTGGCATTTGGTCCCAACTATAAAAGGGGGCAGAGATCAAATGTCTCGATAGAATAGCTAGTTACAGTAAGAACTTCCCTCCAGTCAAGGTGTAGATAGAAGAATTATTTATAAGACCCACTTCAACTGTTACACAAGTCTGCAGAAATGGCATGCATATTTGCAACAGTTCAGTACTCATTCCACAAGTTATTTGGGCAATGAGTTACATGCCATTCTGTAGCCAATGTATTATGAGACCATTTTGGCTCCTCCTATTGAGCTCCCACAAGAGATGCCCTCATTAATGAAAGAAGGCACAGTCCCTATTCCTAAAGAAACATGGTACTTTAAAGGCACAGCTATGTACTCTTTTACAATTCTCCACCTTACACAGGTGGGCAAAGGTCATTGCTAAGGTGGTTAGGAAAATAAATTTGGCTGATACCAGCATGGGGTGGCTCCCTATGAGTGCTTTGGAACTACTACACAGAACGTTCCTCTAACTATGTCTGTTAAAAAGCTATGGCCTGATGTCTTAATGCTAGAGCCGATAAAGGGTCAATGTCAACTACTGTTCAGAGCTCTTGGAGACATCAAACCAGAAGAGCTCCAAGAGACACTTGGATAGGACACATTTTGCCCGAAAGTGAGGTGTGTCTGGCCAGCTAAAGTGGTCCCCATTGATCATGCTGGAGTCTGGCCTAAATGTTCTGGGTATGACAGTCAAAAGCCAATACTAAAGGTCACTATAATTGGCTGCTTAGCATGGTCTCTTGCCACCTGCTCAAATTGCAAATCATCCTTCCGCCTCAGGCAACATGGTAAGTATACACTGCTTGCCCATAATCCACAGGTTGCATATATTTTAACTAATAAGGATGAAACTACCACTGTTGCCATGATTGCAAGGGAGGACCTCCCTCACCAAATGCCTACTAAAAATTTGTCTCATCACCTTTAGTTTGCTCTTTCTGGAAACCATTACTGGAATGTTGGGAAATATCTTCCTCTTGGACTGCCACTTATGCAGAAATACGCAACTGATCCGACTGCTGAGTCTGTGGATTTCTGCCCAGTGTGGAAGGAATGCCGTGCATAGTGCTCCCCTTCAATATCTCTGACAGGGAACAATGGATGGGACAGAGTACCTGTGAAAACCTGGGAAGTTCGACTCCCAGGACCAAAGCTAATGGTTCCTTCCTTAATTCTGAACTTATGTCTCTGATTGAATTAGACATCGCACTAACTCTTTTATGATACCAACTGCTTATTACATTTGGAATAGCTCATGATAGGTATGTGCTGAACATGGCAGACTGGTTGTGTTTGCTCCAATTTGTATAGAGCAGACTAATCACACTAAACATAGGCATAGACACATGGGGTGGCTCCCATTCACTACCTGTCAAATGATACATAAGATTTTAGACACTGACTAGACAAGAAGAGAGAACAAATCTTTATAGACAGACGCCTCTCTAGTCATCAAAGAGGTATTTAGGTGTGGCACAAATTTATGGCTGTATCTTCCCTCTGCATGGACTGGCAACTGTACATTGGGCTTCCCAATATTACCAGGGAAAATTTATGAGAATTGGTCAGGAATCCCCCAAAACTTACCTGCTTTGAAGTCCCAATGGACTTGCAGTCTGTCTTGGTCAGAATGGACTGTTTGCATTTTCTTACTCCAGTGTGCTGATATTAGTGCCAAGCTAGAAATTCAAGACTTGGCTAAGTTCATAGCAACTGCCTTAAATTATTGTAGACTGAGTATTTTCTTGCTGAATCAAGAAACTGCTCAAATGAGAAAAGTGGTTTTGCAAAATAGAATGGCTTTCAATATTCTCACTTCAGCACAAAGTGAGACCTGTATTCTCATTAAACAAGAATGTTGTACTGACATTCCTTCTTATGAATCTAACATTACTGACCTCTTAGCCCATATGAAAAAATTCTATAGATAAGGTTGATCAGATTTCCTTTGCTGACTCATTTAGTCATTGGCTTGCTTCTCTCCTTGGGAAATAGGGTTCAGCTATTTTGGGGATTCTCTTATCACTAGTAGATTTACTTTTTCTCTTGCTGCTGCTTGTATTGCTGTTGTGGTATAAACACGCAGGCCATCTCCTGATATCAGGCCCCAAAGATTCTGTGGAAGATGGGTGGACAAGATTGTATAGGCCACAGAGATGCTGAGGTGGAAAGTAGATGTGACCAAAATCAACTCCATCTCTGTGTTTCAGATTTCATTTCATCTTTTGTTTCATGCTGTGACATTTGACCAACCTCACTGTCCTTAGCAAGTGTACCAAAGCCTTTAAGTTGATGATTATCTGTGTTCCATTAAATGTAGCCATAAATATCTTTGTTAGTAATGGCCAGAATGGCATGACAACCATAATAAATATCAAACTGGTCATATAGTGTCAATTATAAACAATTACCTATCACAAGACTACCAGGAGGTATGGCCCCCAGCACTACTGCATTCCTTGTCCCTTTGTCTAGTCAATCATTTGTACCCAAGTTATACTATATAAAAAGTATAGTAATAGGAGTCTGTAGTAGAGAATAATCTGTGCAGAATTGCTGGATCTTCTGTGTGGCTCCGACCCAATCTTCCCCTAATGTATTACACTATAATGAATTCTGTTATATTCTACAGAGTTGTGTGCTTCTTTTGTTGGTCTTAAGATACCTTCATGTTATAGTAGCCGTCACACCTTTGCTACACCATTGGACAGTAGAGCATTTTAATTTTCCAATTCGATTACCAACACAAAGTCTTTAGTCATCAACATTGAGCCATATTATTTGAGGTAATGCTGGTGGCATTATCAACACCCGAACTTCAGTGATATAACACAATAAAAGCTTTTTTCCTTTTTTTTCATGGCATAATCAAATGGAAGTGTTCACCTTTTGTGGAGTGGGAATCTGCCTTATTAATTATTCTAGATCCTAGGCTAATAAAAGCATTGGCACTTTTAATATATGGTTTCTAAGGTTTTCTGGGCTTTGACATTGAGTCTGCAGACAGAGGAAGGAAGAAGTTGGTTGTATATGGGAGGTTTTTATGGGTCAGATCTGGAATTGACACATTACTTCTGTTCATATTTCTTGGTCAGAGCTCAGTTATATAGTCACACTTAACTGAAAGGAAAGCTGAGAGATGCTGTCTGATGTCTCTCCAGAAAGATAAGAAAATGAGTTTGTTATTAAGCAAGGGATTTTTATGTAATCTAGAGAGTTTTACTAAAGACTAAAACAAACAAAAAGCTACTCTTTAACATACTACTATCGCCAGATGTAAGATGACAACTATTTTTTAAATAATAAATCTTGTTACTTTACCAAAAATATTTTCAGAAATTTGTAAAAAGGATCACTTTAAATGAGTCAGATTTTATTTTCAATACTCATATTTTTCAGATCCCACTAAGAGAAAAAAGGAATTTTAAAAGTAATAATGCATAAAACTGAGTTTATCCAGATTTTCCAACCACCTGTTGCAACAGAAAAATATATAAAACACATGAAAGATTTTAAGCCAGAAACACAAGTTCTATAATGGCTTTCAACACAAAAGTATTTCTCAGCTAAATTTTAAAAGAAGAATAGAAGATGACCATTAGCAAAAGGCAGCAACATATGCCAAGGAAGACCATGGTGTATTTCCAGAATACAAGTGGTATATATGTATGTATGCAGTGCCAGTGGAAGCAAGATACGGAATTGAAAGAAACTCCTGATGTTAATGCAGAAATGATGAACTGTTCACCCAAACTGTGTTTCCTCTTCCTTGGATAGAATCGTTGATGAGAAGTGGCTGTATAACATGTGGCTATCTGAATGAATTTCAGCCAATAAAATGTGAGAAAAAGGAACAAATATATTACTTCCAAGCTCAAGTTTTTAAGATGTAGATGAGCCTCCACTATGCTGTTTCCCTTCCATTGGCCCGATGCAGAGGACGATAAGATCCTATTGGGTGGTGAGCTTCAAAACAGAAGGATCCAGTAACCTTAAAACCATGTAGATAAAAGCTACTCACAGACTAGAAACTCCCACCTTGATAGACATGTGAGGTAGAAATAAAATTGTATTGAGAAAAGCCATCGAAATTTGTTACAGTAACCACCATTATCCAAATTAATCAATTCTGGAAAGGTTGGGTAGGAGCCACTTGTAAAAGGTCATACACGATGCGAAAATATTGGGTTTGACATAGAACGGTAGATATGAGTAATATAATTTTAAGTGTGAAAAGGACACTATAAAGTTCTTGTTTCAGAAAAACTAAATTAGTGACAGTGTGAAGAATGATTTTTAGGATAGGAGAAACTAGGAGATCATTTGAGTGACAATTCCAGACACAAAATATTGCAATCCTGAAAAAAAAATAGATAGTGTTTAGTGAAATTAGAAAGGAGGGGATGTATTCCAGGAGTAAAAATTTTAAAAAAAGAGTATAGGTGGTACTTGGTGACTGAATAGATTTTAGGGAGAGGAAAATAATGGAATTATTTTAAGAATGTTTGCATTGTGAGCAATTGGATTGATGGTAGTACATACATATAGAGATTACAGAATGAGTTTAGGAATAAAGTCCAGTTAAATTGAGTTTGAAATTCTTGTGGGACATCAAAATGACAAAAACTGGTAGGCAGTTAAAATATTACTGCCTGCCTGTTGAGAGAACCAGACATATGCACAGTAATTGAAGTGATTGAAACAGGTGGACCTATGCCATTGAAACTTTGCAGCATGAGGAATAGGTCAAGTATGGAAAGGAGGAACAATAGGTAAAATCTCAGTTATTTAACTACACTCTATCATGTCTATCCTTAAAGAACATGGGCTCCTTTATCATTTATTCTTTTTCTCCTCAGAGAAACTGAAAGGGAGGACAAAAAGGGATGTGTAATGCAGAAGTGTGATGTTTCTGAAATTAAGTTGGGAGAGACTTTAATGATGAAGTGATCACAGTGTCACAAGCTGTAGGAAGTAAGAGAGTAGCTATAATGGCTAAGTCCTGCATTTAGGTCACAAGATCGTGTCCTTTTGTTTGTACCTAATGACAAGAAAAGAGTGCTCACACATACCTTCTGGTTAAACAGTAAACACAATGCCTAATTTATTGTGCCTTCCACTTCTCCAATTTTAGAAGAAAAGGGAGGTCACTAAACAGAAAACATATTCCACGATTTTATTATGCTATGAATTAAAGCCAAGTAGGCAGCTGTTATCAGAGTGGAAAGTAGGATCTTGTTCTGTCATTTCAGGTCTGTCTCTCTGTGTACTAGTTCTCATTGTTTTTCAGGCAGGAAAGAGAATGAGAGTGAGAGCAAGAGAGAAAGATACACCTGTGTTTCAGTGAGCAGAGTAGGAGTGGCCATGCTGCTGCTTCCGGTTGCCCTGGGAGGAGGCACAGGACTAAATCTTTTCATTAGGTTTACCAGTTGTAACTATGGTTTATCAGTCACCATGTGATGGGTTTATCTGTTTTAATTTTTCACTTTGTGCAAGTCAAACAATTTTCATCTATTCAAAATCCAAACCAACTAAATAAAATAGTTAAATTTGGGGCCTAAAACTATCTACTTATTTAAGCCATCAAATAACCATCGAAAGAGATTATTATTATTAGGTTTAAAAGAAAAAGCCAGGAAATCTAAGCATAGGAGAGATTTTTTTTATACATTTATTCTAGTTTTCAGTTAAAGTCCTAGCTAACAATTAAAAGGCCATTACCAATCTTAGCAGGGCAATTTTATTGGCATGGTGGGAGCAGAAAGCATATTACAGTGGTTTACAGAATAAAAGGGAAGGCAATGAAGTACAGATAACGAGTTTAGGATTAAAAAAAAAGTAATGACAATTACTGCTAAACAAACTAACTTAAATGTTGTTATAAGCAAATATCAAAGATGACTAACCATGAGGATGTAAAGAAAAACAACAGAGCGAAACAAGTTCATTGGACTAAACCTTTGTTAATTGAAAACAAACTTTCTTGGATGTAGCACAAGCAAAAACAAGAGACACTTTAATAAAATTCTAAGAACAATTTGACACACTGTTAACTGAAGAACTTAATATTCAGATTATAAGGCTCATGCTTATGACGTAGAAATATTTGGTTACTGTGTCAGAGGCTGAGCTTGAGTGTGATACTCCTTTATAAATGCCAAATTTAAATAAAACAAAATAAAACATTACAAATAAAAACCCGTTGAAGGTCAATAATGCCTTCAACTCAATGTCATTGTAATAAATATATCATATGTCAATCTGAGTTCAAGATAAATAATATATTAAATGGGGTCAATATGTAAAATCTCAGTTATTTAACTACACTATATCATGTCTGTTCTTATCACCTGCAATCAAGTCACCAGTGGAATCAACAAACAGTAATATATGGAAATTAAAAACAAACAATAACATGGCAACCACGTATCATGGTTTTGTTAGATGTCAGCTCTACTTTTACCAGTCAGTACTGGTGATAATTCAACATTTTATCTACATTTTAAAAAGAAGAACACCTTAATCTTCATTTTTTCCAGTGACAATATGATGTTAGTTATGTCTTTTGAGGTACAAAGAAGAAATTGGTTAGTAATAACGTTCAGTGCAGGTGGGTAAATTCAGATGGTGAGTTGAATTCATTTGCAAAGTAATACCCAAACAGTAATTGCATTTATTTACTTGGTCATATATTCAGTTCTAAAGAGGTAATAGGGAAAAAAACATTTCCATAGTCATGTATGACAATTTAAATATAATGATATTTCAAGGAATATAATTTGTATGTGTTAGCCTAGTAAACAAATTCCAAACATTTCTTTACTGACTACTGAATTTCTGATTCATTTTTTCAGTTTATAGGGTAACGCAAATTCAAACATTAAGAAGTTAGGTTTAATCTGTAGTTGAGATTGGTAGATGAAAAATTCAAACAATCCAGGGCAGAAGCTAATAG
Source organism: Pteropus medius (assembly GCF_902729225.1). NCBI lineage: Eukaryota > Metazoa > Chordata > Mammalia > Chiroptera > Pteropodidae > Pteropus > Pteropus medius. Next base: position 466,504 of record NW_024353908.1, read on the forward strand.
ATTTTTTAGGCTCATAATTGAAAGATTTTTTTTTTTTAAGTGGAATTAAACATCTATCATGTATCTTTTTTTAAAAAATATTTCTTGAGTTTAAATTTCCAGGTGAATTTCATGGTCAAAATGCTCGACCATTTTAGTTATCTTTATATATTTTGCGAAGATGCTTTCCAAAAGAATTGTACCGAATTTGCTGCCAGCTGAACATTTATTTATATGCCTACTTATAAAATGAAATATATAAAAAACAAAATGTTCTTTTAATTAAAACTAATATGCATAGTGTTTATTAAGCTTTAAGTTAGATGGCTAAAATATAATTTTAATGATACAAAATAGTTTTGATAATGCAGTCCTATATCTATATAATTTTAAAAATAAATTCCATTAAAACTCTTCCTTACAAACATAAAAACATGCCAAATGTTAATATAAGACAATGATAAAAGTATAAATATTTTGACTAGAAAAGTAAAAAATGATTCTATATAGTTGTAATTTACATAAAAATATTACTTAAAATAATTAAAGAAAAATTAAGGTAGCAATTTCCCAATGGTTTATATTCTTGTTTTTAAACTGTCTTCAAAACTCATGTAGTGATAGGATAAAAAATAAAAAGATTGTCTATTGTGATTTAAGAGATGACTCATGCTCAGTATTCAGAAAATGCTCCTAAGGGACCTATTTGACAATGACATGAAGGAGAAAAATAGCAAAGTGACAAATTCAAAAGTGCTAAAGAGATATATTTTAAAACTAGGATTTTCTTGACACTTTTATATTTACATTTTCTTAGAATTTTTGTGTTCAAAGAGATATTAGGTTCTTTGAGCCAATTTATTTTTGCAGATGAGAAAACCAAGGGGCTAAAAAGTTAATTTGACAAAGTGAAACATGGAACTAGTGACATATATATAAACAGAAAACATATTCTACAGATTGATGTTCAGTGTTTTTTTAATCAAATTGCAAAGTTATATAGACATTTTTTAAAATATCTCAGTAAATATACAACAATTACTGGTAACCCTACCAGAGACCACTACAACATAATGTATTTGTTTCATCTTCTTTTATGTGTAAATATATTTGTATTTTTATTAAAATTAGACTCGGTTGATACAATTTAGTATCTTACTTTTATTTAAAATACAATTATTTCAAAAATCTATTCAAGGATTGCATATTTCATGTAATAATTATGCCATAATTTATTTATTATATATAATGCTGTGAACAGTGTTGTACACCAAACATGTGAGTCTCTAGAACGTTTGAGTGGATTAGCATCCTAGAAATTATTAGGTATCATTGCCACTAAATACTTGTACAAAATGAGGCTAGTCTACATAGAGAATAAATATTTGGGCATTTAGTTTTGCATTATTTGATTGTAGATTGAAAGTAGAAAAAAATATGCAGAAACAACTCTCTGTATTTCAGCAGTCAGTTTGATGGTAACACTAGTTTTCAGGTTAAACATTACAAGGCATAGCCAGGGTGATAGCAATGACTTGCCTATATGTAAGCTATACTGATAGGCTGGGCATTCATATTAGATTATTACTGCTGCTGTAACAAATTACCACAAATTTAGCAAATTAAAATAACACAACTTCATCACTTCACAGTTCTATAGATCAGAAGTCTGGGTTGCCTTACCTGAGTTCTCCAACCTGGGTCTCACACGGCTGATTCAGGGTCTTGGTCACCTGGGGCTCTTATCTGGACGTTCTGGAAAGAATCCACTTCAAAACTCATTCAAGTTTTGGCGAAATCCATTTCATTCTAGCTGTAAACTGAGGTCCTGGTTTCCTTATTGGCTGTCATCTGGGGGCCTGCCCTTAGCTCCACACTGATCCCTACATCTCAGAAGCAGCAATTGTATGTTAATTCTCACACTTGCAATCTGTCTGACTTCCATCTCTGAAGCATCTTTCTTACTGCCTTTTCCATCCTCCTGACTTCTGCTTTTTAGGCCTCATGTGATTACATTGGGCCCACCTGGATAATCCAGGGGCCTATGACCATCTTGAGGTCAGCTGATTAGTAACCTAGATAACTTTCACAGCAGTACCTAGACTAGCCTTTGATTAACTAACTGGGGATGGAAAATTGGGGGAAAAGTCTTTAGAATTCTATCCACTCCAGCATCTATTCTCATTGTTTGGTTCCCATGACACACCAGTTATACTTTTGATTATCATTCTGAATTTAATCTGATGCTGAAAACAGTGCAATGTGTCAGAACCTTGGTTGTCAGCCCTATTTTTCTACTCATTATTCCTGATTGAGGAAGCACCACTTATTCCTCTGGCAAGACTGGGTATTCAGGTCCAAATTTAGTAGTTGCTGCTGTTTTATCATGTGGGCTAGTACTGATTCCCTTTAGCACTCTCCCAGGAGTCCCGCTAGGCTAGCTCCTTGTCTGAAACGCCAGTCTCTCAGATCAACCAAGTTAAACTTTACCATCTGTTGTGCCTATAAAACATAAGCTTTGAAATTTTAGGAAAGAGTTGCTATTTATTTGGTACTTATCCTTGGGATCATAGATAAGAAAAAATACAGGACTGCTTTAGCTCCAAATGACATCAATAGGTCTCAGTACGGTGTGCTATTGAGAGACCTGTTTTAGATTAATGTTTTTGAAAATTCAGAACCCATTCTTTTAGAGAAGTTTTGAGGCCTGGGATAATCACAGAAATGGCTCAGTGAATTTGAGATATAGAGAGATCTCTCAAAATAAGAGCATAAGCTTCATTTATAATTAGAGCTGGGTCATTCTTTGCCAATAATATTTCTAGGACTCTCTTACAAATTGTCTATACTTCTCCTTCATAGAAGAGATGTACAATTTTATTCAAAAAAGAATACTCATTAAATGTGAAACAGAACATGTTGACTCAGGAGACGTGCTTTTGTTATATTTTCTTTTTCAACCTTACTCTATTTCTTTTTCAATTCAATTCTTTCTCTCTTCTAAACCCTCTATTTTCTTTCTCAGTATTTTTGTTTGTTAAAATTTCTGAGATATTTTCTCAATTTACCTTTCATATCCTAATTTAATATAAAAGTTTTGTTATTCCATTTTCAACTACAGCCCCCCCCCCCCATGCCCTCTCTTACAGTTTCCTATTCTTGTTTTGTAGATTGTTTTTGATGTCTTGGAGGATATTGATTATGGATTTTGGGGATTTGTTTGTTTGTTTGTTTTTTTGCTATTTTTTCAGCAATATCTCTGTTATTTTGCAAATTTAGCTTTTCTTTTTGTTTGTTTTATCTCTCTTGTCTGAGGCCTTTCTTAAGTATCTGGTGATTGTTAGTCCATTTATACATATGCCAGAGGCAGTAAAATAGCAGATTTCAGTGGCAAGCCTTACTGATTGTTTTGCCTCACTGTATGGTGAATCAATAGAAAGCTGCATTTTTTTTTCTTTTTTCCTTTTTAGTACCTCCAAAACCTAGAGGATTTTTTTTCTTTATTCACTTTCTCCAGAGAACAACTTTCTGATTATCTACACTGAAGTTGTTGTGAAAGTATTTTAACTTTCTTGCATCTCAGATGAGAGTAATTAGAAAGCTCAATTTATTTATAATGTGTGTGTATGTATATGTGTGTGAGAGAGAGAAAAAGAGACAGAAAGGAAAACAGAGAGACAGAGGAAAACAGAGAGAGAGACAGATGCTGAGAGAAGGAGTAAAAAATGAGAATGAAAGAGAAAGCTGAATTTGAAAATTCTATTAGGATAGGTACACAGGTTTACCTTGTTCATTATAAAAAGAAGTAACCATTGCAACCAGGCTTGGACTTGTGGTATGAGCCTTTCAGCCATTGAACAGGTCCAGGTTTATTTAAAAATGGAAACAGCCATAGAATCTCTCTCCAACATCTGGCTGGTATAGCAGGATTTTTAGAAAGCTGTCACTCCAACAAACCTATTCACTTTGTACTGCATACTCCTACAAATTCTTTCCTCTGAGTATAAGGAAAACACATGCTTCTCTTCCCACTTTAAAAGGACCACCTCAGACTATAATTTATGACACAGTTTGCTGAAGAGTGAATGACATAATGACTTAAATTTGTAAATTTGTGAAAGGGCAAAAATTAAACTATGACTGTTAGGTAGTTAGGCAGGCATGAGCAACAGGAGCAAAGGCCCAGCTTTGTAACCATAGAAACCTTCCTTGAAGAACTTCTTTAAGGACCTCCCAGAAACACCACTCCTTTAGGGTTATAAATTAATTCAAATCCTAGAGCACAAAGGCCATAGAAGCTGCTGGCTTAACCAGCCACAAATGTGTGCGCAAAAATTATCACCCTACCTACTAATAATCTCAGCCTTATTATACCATCATTATAATATCATGCCTATGCCTGGAAGTTCATAAATCTAATTATAACAGACTGAATTCTGGGTAAGCACATGCACAGTAGACAAAGTGTTATATAGCAGCCAACTGTCAGTCAAGGGGACTTCACATACGAATCATCCAGGTTTTCCTATCATGGCCCAAATATAAACAGACCTTTCCACTTCTTCGTGGTTACAGCTCTGCCTTTTATCTTTTATCTTCACCTCCCAAATTTTACAGAGCTTCAGCATTCCTTAGCATGGCCTGTCTTCTTCTAAAATGTACTTTTAATAAATCTTACTTTTTCTAAATCTCACTGACTGACCTGTATTTCTTTCTGCATTGACCCCCTCCATGTCTCAGGGGCAATGCTGGATTTCACATCACCCTAGTGATAACACTACTAATATTTTAACTACTGTTACTACTACTATTATTATTGACTATTACTATAACGACTTGCTTTGGTAAGAGCAAAGGAGGTTTCTACATATATTGAAATAAAAAAAGTCATCTTTTTTTTACACTTGAAATCTTATCAGGTCTATGTGACATGATTGTTGGGTTGCTGGAATAATTTTCGAGGATTAGTTAATTAAAATATAGCCAACTTGTTTTCCTTTACAAGCTTACTAGCAGAATAACACAGAGTAAAATGTTTTAATAGAAGTCAGTAATTTAAAAAATTTCTAAAGCACCTATTTAGAGGATGGGCCTGAAAATTCTTCATAATGCAACATAATCAAAGGTGCTAATATATATCTTTAACGACATTATATTAAGTCTGGGAAGAATATTTTTTAATCAACAAGTCTGGAATCTATTCCCTCTACTGTCTTGTCACTCAGGAAAGAAAGTGACCTGGTTAAATTTCCTTGGTAAATATACTGAGGGCAGATCTGATAATCAAATTAATGGTATTTGCTAGAAGTAGAGAATTTATCTATGGAATGCTTACAGTAGAATGGAGCTGGCTTGTCTAGGATTTGTCCAGAAAATAAATCTAGAATCTGTAGTTTTATAAGGCAGAGCCCCTTAGAAAATGTCAAATGAGCTGTGTAACTAACTGGGCATAAAACAGAGATGTTTTATGACCAAAATAACTCCATTCTGTTAAGTAATGTAGCTGCATAAATTATTAAGCAATCAGTCATATTAATTTGGGCCAGGGTATCTTGATGTGGCAAGAAAGGCCTCAAGGAGTTGTGTCAATCTTTCTAGACCTCTTTCTGCTTCACCTCTGCACGGTGACTGGACAACTTGTATCCTGACAATTTTTAGTAAAGCTTGATATCTGAGTAAGATCTCTTATTCATGAGTCTGATTTCACATTTGAATTCCTCATGTTATCAGACTAATTATAATTATTAACTATATTTTTGTAGTTTAAATGAACATAATCTGTCATTTATCTGTCTACTCATATTTGAACTTTTACCACTAAAAAGGAATAGTTAAGTAAGTTAATTTAGGTTGAATTGTTATATTTTGAGAGACATCTGAGATTCTAGGTAAATCTTCACGTTGTAGAACTTAGAACAGCCCAGTTGTCTGCCCATTTCCCCTCCCACTGGCTGACCTCTCTGTTTTAGGACTGCTAAGCAAGGAAGCCCACTACGGATGAAAAGTGACATTTAAGGAATGAGGAAAGCTTTCCTTAAGAGGACTTAGTTCACCTGACTAGGATTATTGAACAAAATAGTGGTTTAGAATTAATCTAGACAATGAGGGTCTTTAGAAAGGAAAGTTCAAGAAGTAGTTACTGTGGGGAAATATCAGGGCACTTTTCATGACAGCCTCGGGAAAGATTGATTTCTGTTCAAATTCAAAGGGTTTACAACAAGCTAGATTACTTGGGGGCTTATCTGCATTTGGCTTTGTGGCAGTTGTTGATAATAAATTGGAGAAAAGTGTTCCTAAAAGTGATATGACTCATTTTACTGAGGATAATGAAGATAGAAAAGATAAGAAATGTAATTGTAGATGGGTTCTAATAATTTTTTTCCCTCCATTTATTACTCACCTGTCAGAAGAAGATGATGGTCACATTACTAGTTTGTTTTTCTTGTCCTCTAGAACTGTCATCAGATAGTAAATACATATCATTTAGACCACCCCTTTGATAGTGAAGCAATAACTTATTATCTGTTGGAGTAGAAACAAAATTAGGCAGTTAAAATGTTTTTTTTTTTTTAACCATTTTACTGAGGTATGATTGACATACAAAAAGCTGTACATATATAATGTACACAACTGGATAAGTTTGAACATAAGCATTAGGTAGCTAGTCAGACATGAGCCACAGGGAAACAAAGGAGTAGAGGCTCAGCCTAGAGACCACCCAAAGAACACCCTATTGGTAGTTAGAAAATCTCTCCTGAATTCCCAGAGATAAAGGACAGGAGGGCCATAATCTATAGATGGTTTAATCTGGCCACAGATGCCTGCTCAGAAGGTACTACCTACCCTAACCTGCCCACAACCTAAGCTTCATTATACCACCATTATAATACCATGTTTATGCTGGAAGTTTATGAATCTAATTATAACAAACTGTATTCTGGGTAAGCACGTGTGACCTAGGCAAACTGTTATATAGCAGCCAAGCATCAGTCAAAATGACCTCATGTGCTAGTCACCTAGGAATGCCTTTGTAACCACCTATCACGGACCAAATATAAGACAGACCTTCCCACTTCTGAGTGGTTACAGCTTTCTTCACTGAAATCTCTTTCCTTCTTGGAGTGTGCTCTGTCTTTATAAAATATACTTTTAATAAATCTTTTCTAAATCTCACTGATCTGTGATTCCTGCGTCTGTGAGGAAGAACTGAGGAAAAATGCTAATTACACTTCTGCATCATTATCATCCCATGCCACTGGGGTGCCACCTAAGTTCAAATCGCCACCAAATGGTAACATAAGTATACATGCATGAAACTAGCACCACAATCAATGCCATAAACATATCCATCACCTCCAAAAGATTCCTCCTGTCCACTTTATTATTATTATTTTCTGATAAGAACACTTAATATAAGATCTACTCTCTTAGCAATTTTAAGTATACAGTACAGAATTGTTAACCATAGGCACTATACTGTAGATCTCTAGGACTTCCGCACCTCACATAACTGAAACGTGTACCCTTTGACTAGTATCTCCTCATTTCCCCATATCCCTGAAGAAGGACCTGATACAAGGACCCCCATATTATGGGCCTCAATGGAGTTTCTGGTCTCATCTCTTCTTACCCTATAGCTTGTTACTACACATAAACGTCATTTCTTTAGTATAGTTTTTCCTCTGATTCAAGCTGGTTTTTGCCCAGATAATGGCATTGTGACTCACTTGCTCCCCACCATCCCCACCATTATCCTCTGTTTGCCTGCTCCTTTAATCATTAACCCTTAGGACATAAGGTTATCTGAGCCTCAGGTCTATAGTCATGAGGGCAAAAGGTTTCAGCTGGACTTTAGACTAAGGATAACATCTGGGCTTTAGATGTGTTTCAACCCCACCGTCCACTGGTTTTTCCAGTCTTTAATCAGACAGTAGATTATTCCTAATCTGACTCAAGTTTAGAATGTCCCCTGACTCAGAAAATTGCCCTGGAACTTTTGACTATGTCCAAATGCTGATGATAATTTTTATGGCTTAGCATTCTTTACAGATTACTCCCATCTTTGTTCTGGGTTGCTGATACCATAAGAAAGACCACATAGCCAGAAGGAAGCCCGGAAGGCTCTGCGAAGCTGAACAGACCTTTCCCCTCAATGTAGTCCCTGGAATGATGCCTAGATTTTTCCCTTAAATGTACTAAGCCAAACAGAACGTTAAGACAGCTTTGAAAGTGATAACATGCTGCCTTCTCAAATCACCAGTGCTCTGACAATGAATGCTTATTCTAAATAGTCCAACTCCTCTGTCAGTCTACAGAACTCTAGCTATCCGATTTCATCCGCAGTCCCTAGCAACCATCATTCAACTCTCTGCTTCTGTGAGTTTGACTATATTTCTCATATAAGTATTATCACATAATATTTATCTACCTGTGTCTGGATTGTTTCACTTACCATAATGTCCTCTAGGTCAGCAGTCCCCAACCGTTTTTGCACCAGGGACTGGTGTTCCTACGAAAATCTAATGCCTGATCTGAGGAGGAGCTGAGGCAGTGATGCTAGTGCTGGAGAGTGACTGTAAATACAGATGCAGCTTTGCTGGCTTGCCTGCTGCTCACCTCCTGCTGTGCAGCTGGTTCCTAACAGGCCATAAACCGGTATCAGTCTGTGACCCAGGGGTTGGGGACCCCGGCAGTAAAAAAACTCTCCATTTATCCATCTTTTCTTTTATGACCCTCAGCAAAGTTTTATAGTTTTTTTTTTTTGGTGTTTGGCTCTTGTTCATTTATATTTGTATCCGTTTTTGGGCATTTTACGTTATTTGTAGTTAATTTTAAATGGGATCTTTTTTCCACAGACCTTTCAAATTTTTTATTGCTAGTTTATAGGAAAGTAGTTAATACTTTTTGGTATTGAATGCTTTATTGTTTTTCAGTTGATTGTTTAACATTTTCTAAAAATAAAATAATATACTCTTCAAATTTTGATAATATCTTTTCTCTAATATTCATAAGTTTATTATTTTTTCATGCTTTATTCATTGGGTAAAATTTTTAAAAACATTGTTGAATAGTATCAGTAATTGAAGGTGTATCCATATTTTATTCTTAACTTTGAGAAACATGCATGTTTCCAGTGGTTTACAATTACATATGATATTTTCCTATAGATTTTTTTAATATTCAAAAGTTACTTTCTGAAAAACATTACCTAGGTGAGAGACTTTAAATTATAATTCTCCAAAATGGTAACATATTACTCGATTATTGTTTACATTAATAATAGAAAATTCAAATAATTTCTAAATATAAAAATCTTATTTTTTTCTTATGTAATAAAGTTTGGCTTTAGCAGGTACTATAGTGTACTAAGGAAATTGGGTGGTGAACAACAGGACTTTTCTTTTTTCCATAAAATTCTTTGCACTTAGTCCATGAGAGAAAATGTTTTCCTCTTCTAATAAATACTTTCTCCATCTACATAACTACTTTTATTAAAAATATTTTAACCAAAGCATAAAGCATACCAAATTATGTTAACACCAATGCTATTTTTGAAAAAATGTTCAGTTTTCTCTCTATAGTAATTGAGTAAATTACTGAAAATAGGGATAAATTCCTTATTATAGAGATTGACACTATCAGTTGAGTTTATGAATGAAAAATATAGAAGAAGAAAATATTGTAAGAACTTTCATTTCCCGCAACATTGATGCTTTAATGTCCTCTCTAAAAAATCTGCCTCATCCTTTCATCTGTTTAATGAATTCCTAATTTTTTCCTTCCTACTTTTCTCCTGTAAATCCACACATGTCCTGAATTTTGAAGAATTTCTCAGTGTTTGGGCATTTTTTACTGCATGCCAGACTCTGGCCTTCCACAAGACCCCGAAAACTACCTACTATCTTTTAATACATTTATTTTATGCTTCAGCTATCCAGAGTGGGTTTTGTTTTTTGCAATTAAGAATTCTGCTATATTACTCAATATATAGAGCTGTTGTTTCTAATTGATTAGCTTGAGAGAGTAGAATTTAGGAAAACTTGTGGGAATTAACAACTTTACTATAACTGAGCCCATGACAAAGATTATTTCCTTTATGAGGAATTATTCGAACTTACTTTTTAGTGCTATATAGAATCCTAGTGTCATTTAATGTCCTTCATTTTAATAGAAGTATTTTTATATGAAAATTTGTATATTCTCTGAGTAGTTCTTACTAAGCCAAATACATACACACAAAAAATAAAGTTGTAAGCTGAAACATTTTTATATTTTTTTATAAAAATTATATTTTTATAATACAATTACTTGTTAGAATTTTGCATTCGTTTCAGAAGCACTAATGTTAGGTAGTCAGTTAGACATGAGCGACAGAGGAACAAAAGAGTGAAGGCCCAGCTCAAAAACTGCACCTATTTTGTAGTTTTAAAAATAATTTTGCATCCTGAGAGACAGAGGACTAGAGGGCCATAACCTAAAACTGGTGTAGTCCAGCCACCAACACTTGAACAGTAAGGACTACTCTGACCCTTTCTTCACCTCAGCCTCCTTAAACCATCATTATGATATCATGCCTATGCCCAGAAATTCATGAATCTAATAATAACAGACTGAATTCGGGATAACCTCATGTGCAATAAGAAGGGAGTTATATAATAGCCAAATGACAGTTAACGTGATCTCACAGGTAGATCATCTTTGAAACCACCAATCACAGCCCAAATATAAACAGACCTCCCCACTTTTGTGCTGTTACAGCCCTCTTTACTGAAAACCCGCTCCTCCCTTGGAGCGTGCTCTGCCTTTTATCTTTTATCTTTTTGCGTCCCAAATTCTACAGGGCTGCAGCTTTCCTTAGCATGATCAGTCTTCTAAAATGTACTTTCAATAAATTCTCCTTTTCCTAAATCTCTGTGTGCTGCATTTTTCTTTGCATCAGAGAAAAAAACGGAGACTCCCTAGTGTTACCAGGGCAACAATGGAGTTCAGGTCACCCTGAGCAGTGATAGTAAAATTAAAATCTAAGAAATGAATTAGCAGTTTGTCAATTATTTATGCGAATTATTTATCTGGATTATATATTTATAATTTTTTTCTTTCATAGTACTCTGGAATAATACCATAAAAATTAAACCTTTTTCTTTCTCTTAATATATAAATATGGCCCCTAATTCTTGTGCCCAAGTGCTTGAGTGGTACATTTATTAAACAATGTAAACAAAACATTCAGCAAGTGATTGTACACTTTGTTTATGTATAATCTACATGCCTTTGCTTACTTTTCTTTTTGGTTAATATCTTTATTGCTGTTATTTACCTACATCTGAGAATGAAAAAAATTAATATTTAAAATTTACTAATTATGTTACTTATTAATATTTCTAATAAATATTTCCTAGAAAAGGAGCTAAAATTCTTAGTACTACTAGAAAATTCAGATTTACTTTAGATTATGATCCTAAATCACAGGGGTCCCAGGAATGTAATACAATGTTATTTTCCAAGAATTCTTACTTTTATTTGTTTTTCATAGCCTGCTCTTCTTTTTTAGTGCACGTATTAGTTTTTAAATTCCTCAAGAGTTTTATTTTTAGAATGCTCTTCTGTTTCCTGGTATATCTATCTATCTATCTATCTATCTATCTATCTATCTATCTATCTATCTATCTATATATAGATATATATATATATATATTTTTTTTTTTTTTAATTTTTTTTGGTCAGCAATATTTTCTTTGTCTTGGTTTTCTGTTTCTCCATATATTGAGTGGTCCTTAGTTTATTCATATTTAAGAGTAGAAGACTGGGAATCTTGCCTAAGACTAAGACTGTGAACTCAAGTATGAATGCATGTCTCCTTTATGGTGAACAGACAGGGAACTCGCTCTTTGAATGCTAAAATAAGTTGTCTAATCTGGACCCCCTTAGCTTCAGCCAGAGGATAGATCTCAGTGGCCTATTTGGAGAATTTTACTCTGTGTGGCATTGGAAGCTATTCCAACATTAGAAACCTTATGCTCAGGCAGTTCATTTCTTTAAGAATGCTTTTTTGGGATGGCTAGGAGTATAATGCTGGGCTGCTATGCTCAATGTGCGTAGAGGAAAGGAAGGGGTTAGAAATGAAATCAGTGTGGAACACTAGACTAGCACAGTATTTTAGTAGACAGACTTTCATTTAACTGTTTTTAAACATTCCTTCTACTCCTATCTTGCATGACACTGCTGTCTTTGAGCCAAATACCCTCATGGGATCAGGGAGTTTCTCTATTGTAGACTTCATATTATACTGGGCTGCCTTTTGCTAGTTCTGTTTTATCTTTTGTTATGTTCATTTGAATAAATTTATTAGAGACTTAGGAGAAAGAGGAGATGAGTTCTTATTTTTAGTTGTTTTTAACTGGGAAACACATTTTGAGGCACTTGTTTTAAAAAGTCAACTTACTGATCATATGGAAAATGAATTGTAGGAAAGAGAGGCTGGTGCCAGGGACATAAGTAATCAGGTTCAGAAATAGGATAGTGACAGTAGAAAGAGAGATGAAGAAAGAGAAGTAAGAAGTAAACGGAAGGTAAAATTTATAGCGTTTGTAGACTATTTTTTCATCAGTAGTTGCATATGTACAGGAAGAAATAATTGCTTCCTTTTGTGTGACCAATAGACATAATTTTAATATAAAAACAAAATGTTAAACTCCAGGCTACATGTCTCTTCAGAATTACTTTCTAGCTGTATAATTAGGTTTTAAGTAATTAAAATTTGATCTACTGACTTTAATTAACAAATTATATTTTCTGAAATCTAATATGAATCCATGATGTCTAGATTTACATGTTTAGAGCAATTTATTAAAAAGTTAGAAGCCATAATTCTATATCTAATTCTTCATTTTTCTCATCTTTTTCGATCACTCCATAAAATAATAACTGAAGCTCAATCTTTTAACTCAGATCAATAAAATTTTTTCCAATCTACTTTTTAAAAAAATTTATTTTTCATTTAGGTTTGGCATTCAATATTATTTTTTATTAGTTTCAGGTGTACAACATAGTGGCTAGACATTTATATAATTTATGAAGCGATCCCCCCGATTAGTCTAATACCCACTTGACACTATACATAGTTATTCCAATATTATTGATTATATTCCCTGTGCTATACTTAATCAAATGTTTATGCTTTTGGTTCTGGAAGAACGATTCTAGTCTTATTCAAATAACAGATTTACACACCAATTTTTGGTATACTATTTTTGTTGTATTATTCTACAGGCTTTGCTTAGTTAATTCCCATAATTTTTTCTGCATCATACTAAAATACTCCCTAATACTAAAATACTGCCTAATTAAGACCACTAGATGCCACTCTCTTTCAGATCCTTATGGTTGCTGATATTTGCTGTTAATTCTAAGTTATTTTTGTTATATTGAAAAAAAAAACCTATACTCATTTTCTCTGCTTCCTTTCTTTTCATCATGCCTAAATGCACTAAATTAGGACCCTTAACAAAGTCCATTTAATACTACCTTCTCCAAGCCCTAATACTATCAAAGACTTAGATCCCAAGAAAATAACTAAATCATGTCTTTCTTTTTTAACTCACTGTAATACTGAGCATGGTTAATTGCCACTCACCTCATGGAAACCTCTCCTCTCTTAATTTCTATAGAATCATATTCTATTGTTTTTCCTGCTGGTCTCCAGGCAGTTTTACTCTGTCCTTTGTGGACTTTTCTTCCCCTTTGCAGTTTTAAAAGATGAAGTCCCAAGGCTTCCTTCAACTTTGATACTTCTCTTTTCGTGCAATATAGTTTCAGTAGGTTAAGTCAGGAGCTCATAATTTCAATGACCAGATTTAAACTTTTGAGCTAGAGGTTTAAATTTCTCTCCTGATGGGTATTGCCAGTTTTCTTCACTTTGATGTTCTATAAGCACCTCAAAACCAATCCAGTAAGAGATGAACTTCCTCTCTCAATTTCTCTTCTGAATGCATTCTTTATGTGGGTGGAAAATAAACTAGTAATAAAAAGATCATCTTGTGTATTAGTGATTAATTAGAGACCAAGTGATTTCAGCATGCAGATTTTGTCCTATTTAGTATTTTGACAGAAGGTCATTTATTCTTCTCTATTTTGAGTATTCATGTCCATTGATATTATTTCAAATCAGACTGCTACTGAATTATATGAGGGGGAATATTAACATGCTAGGAATTAAATATGTTGGGTAGTATTATAGATTCTAGAAAACCTGGTACATGTTTATAGGTTCAACATTATAACAAATCAATGGAAAAAATAGAAATACATTTTCATTACAGATGAACTCATTTAGAATACAATTGAAAAGGTTGGGAGTAGTCATAAAGGAAAAAAGAGAGTAATTATTTTTCTTAATTTTATTCTTAATATTTTTTTTTCTATGAATTCAGGAACTCTTACAAATTTTCCCTGCAGGCAAATCTGAATAATTGTTTTTAAAGATAGTTGCACTTTGCCCATTGCACATGCGTGTGTACATGAGGGGGGTTGTGTATGTTTGTATGAGTGTATATAATGAGTTTATTGTTCAGACATTTCAGAAATATATAAATAGTAATTAATTCCTGCATTATGCCTGCCCCAACTGTGAAATAATCACTATTAAATTTGGTATTTGTTCTTCCAGATTTTTAAATTTAAGAATATCTTATAGAGTTTATATGTAATTACTATTTTTTTTTTTACAAAAGTGATTCATAGTTCTGCAAAGTAACTTTCTTTTCCTCTATGTACTGTGTTACAGACATTTTCTATCCTCCTTCCCTATCCCTTGCCCCTTTGCCCCTGTTTTCTCCCATCTAAACACTATCAATCTCTAATTTTAAAAAACTTCCATTTTTTGTATGAACAATTATTTATTAACTAATCCTCCATTGGTTAACATTTAGGACGTCTCCATTCATTTTCTTGTGAATATTAAAACAATTTTGCAACTAGAACCCTGGTACATATATCTTTGAAAGCTTTTGCATTTATTTAACATATCTATAGAATAATTTCCAAGAAAACAAAGTTGCTTGTTCAACTAATATGTACATTTAAAATTATTTACACTTGATGTCAAACTTTCCTCCTGATTAATATCAATTTATTCTTCTACCAAGAGTCTATAAAAAGTACTGCTTTCTTGAGCCTTTGATAACAATGGATAATTCGAACTTGAATCTTTTCTACCCTTGATCTTAGCCAAAAGGCCGAGAAGCGATTGAATCTTTTCTAATCTAATTCATTTCCTTAATAGACAATTCGAACATAATTTTACTTTTACTAGCCATTAATATTTCCTTTTAAATAAATTTATGTTCATTGGCATACCTATTTTTCTTTTAAATTATTTGTCTTATACATTAGTCAAGCTCTTTCTTCATTAAGAATAAGCACTATGTCTTCTTTTGTGTTGCAACTTTTTTTCCTTTTGTCTTAGTTCATGTTATATTTGCATAACAGAAAATTTTAATTGTCTAGAATTTTATGGTTTATTTTCATATCTAAATTTCTGTTTGTGTGTGACCTTAAATCTTATTTTAATTTCTCTAAATATTTATATCAGATAGTAATATTTTTAGCTTCATATTACTGTCTACCTGAATACTGATGGCTTAAGTACTTAACACATTAATGATCTCCTTTAAGAATTTTGGAGCCAGGTAGTCCAGGACAGGTACAACAGTTCTATCATGTCATCAAAGACTCGTAATCCTTCTATTATTTGAGTTGCCATTCTTAAGAGTATTGGCTTGTTGACTCAATAAGATTGCTGCTATATTTCTTGGTACATCAAATCATGTACCAAGGAGGAAGAAGTGGGTAGAAAAGTAGAGCCAGCCACATCTGACCTTTTTAACAGGAAAGTAAATGTTTTACTGGAAGCCCTAATAGGCTGCTGGTTATGTTCCATTGACAAGAAGCTGAATTACACGGCAACTCCTAGACATAAAGAAGCAGAGAAAACAATTAGTTTTAAATAAACATAGATTTGTAGGATAGACCTATTTTCTGGCTGTCATGCTTTTAAGCCTACTTAAAAACATTTTATATGGCATTTATGATTGCATACCTGTGCTTTTGCTATAGCAAATAGAAAATTTAAACTTTTGTACTCCCTCTCCTCTCTTTATTTTTACACATACCCCACATGTAATTATTTTTGATTTTACAAAAAGTGATCATAGTTCTGCATACTTCCATAAAGTGACTTGATTTTCCTTTACCTACTATCATTTAGTAGACATGGCCATCATTTTTCTTCAGGAATCACCCCTTCCACATCATTATTCCCCAGGAGAAGCTACCTTTTTAAAACACAGGTTTTGTTTTTTGTTGTTGTTGTTGTTGTTTTCTAAGCCACTCTTTTCACTCTCTAAGATTTCTACTCTATTATGCGCATTCATTTTTTTTCTTTTGTATTATTGCCTAAGTTTACCAATTTAAAAATGCTATTTGCTTACTTTTACTTATCGCTTGCAATTAAAGGACATATAAGGTTTTTCTGACTCTCAGTAACTTTCTAGGTCTTGTGGATAGCCAGAAATGTAACACAGCCATTGCTGCTTCAGACTGAGGCACCTAGAGAAAAAAGGGGGCACTTTTAAAACACAAGCGGTACTCTACTCTGCCTTTCCACAGCCTCTATAAAACTATTAAGGGCAAATGAATTACTTCTTTGCTTACATTCTAATTACCATTAGACATTAAAACAGTTAAATATCAACAGGAAGCTAATACAAAACTAGAGTTCTGTTTTTTTCTCTCTGCTGAATAAGAATGTTTTCTAAAACTTCAGACTGCTACTGATACTAGGAAAAAGTTTTCCAAGTAGAAAACAAAAATTCTATAGTTCATTAAAATATCTGCATTTTAAATTAACAGCTGGGTACATTTGTCTCGAATTAAACCAATGTCTTATGAGTCTCCCCAGTTCCTCCAAACAATGAACCAGAAGCTATGACCTATTCCTGTAACCAGAAAGTGGATAAGTCTATAAACTAAATTTCCAAACTTTCGGGGTCCATCTCAGTGTCTATTGGTCCTTCTCAGGGCCTTTACTCTGTCTCTCTCATTGTCCCCATCTCTCTATTGTCTCTGTTCCTCTAAGTCTATCTTAGATTCACTCGGACCTTTGAATTCTTTCTTATACTTCACCAAGAACCTCCTTCTCTCAGTACAATGCTTGAGTTCCCCCTATGCTGGGAATTTGCCCTGTCTTACATCACTATTACCTTACAGCCACTCTGCTCCCTCCCTAATTAGTATCACCAACTACCATTTCAATAGCCTCTTCCACACCAGATATCCACACTACAGACCTTATCAGATCAGGTATTAGAAGCCAGGCTCATGAGAAAGCAAAGACAGAAGCTAGGATTGCTCTAATACTAGCAGCCTTTCAAGGCCAATCATAGCCCAGGTCCATGGGTGCCCAGGTCCATGGGTACCCAGCTCTCAATGGCAAGAACTCATCGAAGTGCATCATTTGCCACCAACCTGGCCACTGGGCAAAAAAAAAGTGTCCCAACTAGGACGAGCCTCGCCAATCTGCTTGCTACAAGTGTCAGTAGTTGGGTCATTGAGCTGCCCTCTACTCCAAGGGTCGAAGGACCCTTGGGTCAGAGCCAGCCACAGTCTGTCAAATGGTTGCACAGGACAGAGGAGAACCCCTACAGTTGGCCCCATTACAAGGAATCTCTGTCACTGGTCTGGAGCCAAGTGTTAATCTGGATGTGACAGGTGAGAAAATTACTTTCCTTTTGGATACCGGGGCCACCTGCTCTGTCCTCTCTTTTTTGGACCCTTCTCCTCTCGAATTTCTACCATTTGGGGCATCACCTATAAGCCAATTTCTTTATTTTACTCTACCTTTATATTACCTATTGGATAAATATTCATTTACCCATACATACAGTAGTTCCTAATCCATTTATTCTACTGGGGAACATACCTCCAGAGACCAACTCATTTACTACTTTAGACTTAAAGGCTACATTCTTTTTTATCCCTTTTAGTCTATAGTCCAAATTTCTATTTGCCTTTGGATGGGACTCTCCTAATGAAGTCCACTAGCAATTGACTTGGACAGTACTTCTTCAGGGATTCCAGGACAGGCCCCACCTTTTTGGTCAAGCATTAGCTCATGATTTACAAGATTTACAACTTGAGGGGGAACTCATTTTCCAGATTATAGAAATAACAAAGTAAACACTAAAAGAAAATGTATTTCCATAAATCTGCTGGTATAACCAAGTGGAGCTTATAATGTGGTGTTGCTGCTATCTGCAGCCTGACTTATTTGTGTATGTTACTTATATGTATATAACTGGGTTTTGAACAACTCAATTATCTAAGAAAGTAGAACTTTTTATCTATTAATCTATGTATTTTCTACTGCTAGCTTTGAACATATTTAAAAATGTAGTATATTTTAAAACACTCAAAATACTCGTGAATATGATACGAGTATCAAAATGCATACTGCAACTATATTTGTTATTTGATTATGCCGAAATTAATTTTGAAAAAGCAATTAAATGGTAGATTAAAATAGCCTTTATGATTTATTGATACCAGAAAATATTTTCTAAATCTTTTTTGTTTGATAACATTTTAAAAAATACACAACAAAATTTAAACTTTTTCTCAAAGAGATTTTTTTTCAGGTTTACCCATTTCCTATTTAATCTGTGATAGTAACCACAGAGGTATCCACAAAAATGACACCAAAGCTATACTTTTAGTGGATGAAAATTTTAAGTTGTTTGTATGTTGCTTTTTGAAAAAGAGAGAGCATTGATGAGAATATTACTTATTTAAGCTTTACAAGAATGAGAACTTTTTAAATTTTCATTCTGTGTATTTTAGAAGTTCTCTTTTTGCTATTTCTTGTCCACTCATATTCTTATTGTAGAATGTAGACATAAAGCTAACCTCTCTGTAAAACTTGGCAAGTTACTTTAACCTTCCTAAGCATTGATTTTCTCATCTGTGCTTTTGAGCTTATAATAAGAATTTTGTTGTGTTGCATTGAAATTAGATGATAATTGTATGTGAGAAGTCTAGCACAATGTCTAAAACATGCTCATTAATGTAAGCTTTTATATATTCATAAAACAAATCATTTCATCATGGTACCAAATTTTCATATTTGAAATTCTTATAATTTTATTGTAATTGACCTTTAAAAACCAAATATTTATAATTAAATAGCAACTTTCTGTAAAATGTATTTTAATTATTTTAATAATACTTTTTTTGGCAGATAGTCATAAAATACTGGTTCAGTGAGCAAAACCTAATATAGTTTTCTCTTTTTCGCTAACAAAATTTTAATTATTTAATTTTTTCTTTTAAAAATAAACCATAGATTTCTTAAATTATTTAATTTAAATTACTTAAATCTGTGATGCCTAAATTTAACACCTGGACAGTTAGAAGAAATACAACATGTCACTAAGCATAATGCTCACTTGTTTTTATGGCAAAAAAATGTCCTAGTATAATAAATAGACAAAATCATTTGCATTTAGAGAATTTTTATTAGAAAGGCTTTTTTTTTCTATGATAATCCACAGATTCTAAAACAAAATATTATAAGAATGAAAAAGACTCAAAGTTTATATAAAGAAAAAATTGCTGACTTGAGAACTCAAATATTGTAAATTTATTTCCCTCTAATTTTAACAATTAAAGAAACTGTGACAGAATTGTAAAAGTAAGAAGAGTAATTTGTGAAGTAGTAACATTTTATGTTATTTACTAGGTTTATTCTCATTTTGATAACAACAAATCTAAAATAAATATATATAAGCCTCTAATTAAGGCTCTGATGAATCCAAATTTTAGTGAACTGCTATATATGCTGTCAGGGTTATACTCTTATTCTTCGGATCACTTTTCAAAACCTCTCTTTTGGAGGGAAGTATGGGTGATTTATCTAGTGAGTTTTAGTTTTTTTTCTCTAGGCTATTATGCATAGGGAAAAATATTCAGGTTTTGTTTGTTTGTTTGTTTGTTTGTTTTCCCAATACCTGTTGGTTCACTCAGACTCAGTTACTGAGTTCAATCTAGTTTCTAAATAAATTTCAGGAAACAAAGACTAAGTACATACATCTAGAAAAAGAAGGTATTCTTTGAATCATGATCTAGCACTGCTAGTTGGTGGACACCTGGGGTATAGCTGAGTGGGAAAGGTGTCCTCATTTGAAGAGAATCTGAATTCATTAGCTACATCCTGAACTCCTGGGGCCTCTTCATTCTTGGTGATAACTACGATGTATCTGACTTCTATGCCTTTGTGCTGTGCTCTTAGGCTGGCATGTTTTCCCAGCCATAGATTTCCTGGCTTTACCCTACCTGGCCTGAGAACACACACTCATCTCATCCTCTCTATCTCTCTCATTAATCTTATCTTTAATCAGTCAACTCTCAGAAAAGATGTGAAGTAAGGATAAAGAATGCTAAAGGAAACTGAACCAGAAAATGGAGGAGAAACTCTTCCTTTTCATCTTGCATAAAGCCCTTAACCCAAAAACCAGAATTAAATGGATATTTGTGGACTATTTGGGGAACTTAATTACCATATATAATATTATTTCTAGATGATAGATTCCTAATTCCAAACATCTAACTTAGTAACAGATGCTTGGAACACATTTCTTTTACTAAGTGTGGGATTGCCTGGAGTTTCTCTAAACATCTTTATATGCAGATGAAAATTTTGGTGGTATTTGTGTAATTCTAAAGTAGAGCCTAAATGGCTACATGGTTCTTTGCTTAAAACAAATCTGTTTCCTCATTCTGAATAGGGAAGAATTCATCATTCATTAAAAATATTTTTTTTCTTCTGGTGCGGACTTCGGAAATATGTGGATAACTAGATAATAATCTGAAGGACTCTGAAAACATTAAAGTGGAAGGCATTAATTAATTGAATTGACTGTGCTCCCTGACTTCTGCATTTGTCCTGTGCATTGTTACATTTATTTGTTTGTTTGTTGGTTGGTTTGTTTTTAAGTCCTGGAGTTGTCCATTTTCAGAGCCTTAGATCTACCTCTCCCTTTTCTTCTGAATTTTCATTGAGAAAATAAAGTTCTTGCTGTGTACCACTGCTTTTACTAACTTGGGAGTCTGTTTATATGCTTATTTAAATCTTTATCATGGGTATGTATTTAAAGCATGTTTTGGTCTGTAAATATTAGCTTCCTTATAGATTGTAAGTGTGCCTTTGCTATTAGAACAAGTTGATTTTATCTATTTTCCTTCTCATCTTTAAACATATTATTTAACCAACTTTTAGCTTTTCCAATATGTAGTAAAAATGTCTCAATACAATAAGAAAATTAATAAACAAAGTAAAAAAAGATTACTTATGAAAATATATTTAGAAATCCCATTCTTTTGATTTATAACCATATTTGGTACCAGTAAAACTTCAAAGTGTTCTCTAAACTTTGAATTTTCATCAGCAATGCTGAAAGCCTTAGTTTTTCAAAAGAATAAAAAGAAAGAATAAAAAGAAAAAATGATAATCTCTCAAAGTAACCTGTGCTAGGGTCAGTAATCTTGTTTTTAGCTATCATGCATTCACAACCAGATAATTGCTTCATTACATTATGGTTTAATAAATATAATAACGAACATTTTATTACAAAAGAGCAAATACTCAAACCATTCAGAAATGAAATCTAAGCTCAAGGATTTCTAGAAGAAAATGAAAAAGAATTAGACAGTGTCAAATATTGACATTTCAAGGGAAAGAGATCATTAAACTTGTCATTTACTTACTGAAATATATTCTGCATAATTTACTGTTTTTGTCATCTTCCTTGTTATAATCCAGCCAGTGAATGTTCAAAGAACATAAAATCCTACAAATAAATAAACTGAATATGAATGAATTTACATAAGGGCAACAAATTAAGATCAAGAGTCTCACATGTAAGCTTTGATTATATAAAACAATTATGTTTCCCAGTTGTGTTCCAGCAAATGATTTATCAGTAGGAGACAAATACAAAAGTTTTAAGTTTCATGACACCTGCATGCCTAATTTTCAGAGCATAAACAACTTGGAAACCTTTTCTGAATCAGCATGATATCATCAGTCACAATTTTGAGTTATCGAGATTTTGCGGAATTAGACCGAAGGGCATTCTGAGTTAGTGCATGAAGTTATTATAGGCACTGACCTTTGAACAAGAATTAGATATATCACCATGGACTACGTGGTCAGTAACTAGACAGTCAGCTGAGGAAGTACTGAAAACTCTACCAGAGGGAACTTGGGAGACAAAGTTAGAGCTGTGGGTTGTGGAGAGGTAGCCTAGAATCACAGGAGATGTAGGATGTGTTTATAAATTTTGTTGTTCGAATAGGAAACATCCTCACACTAGCAGTTTTTTAAAGGTCTCTTCCAATAAGGTTATGAAATGTAGACAGAATTTGAAAATTAAAAACATAATTCTTCCTATCCATTTATATTTAGAAGTCAGTAATTTATGTGGTAATACATGTGAGAAATTGTTTTAAAAGCTATGTTGACAAAAAGAAAAGCACAAATGTTTTATGATATTATGGTAAAAAGAAAAAAAACACAAAGTGAATGGGAGCCATTAGATATTCTCAGTGAGTATATTTCTCCCTTAGACACTGGAGTTAAAAAATTATCTTTTAGGATAATTGGGGTATTATCTAGATCAGTGCTTTTTAAATGTATAGTGTGTAAGGAATTGTTGATAGTATATTTTTGCCATCAGCCTGTTACATAAAATAAGTGGGTAGGACAGATTAAAAATAATCTTTTTAATATAAGTGTTAAGTGTAGGGCTTAATTACAAAGGCCAAATTAAAGTTTTGGAAAAGTGTGTGTGTGTGTGTGTGTGTGTGTGTGCGCGCGCGCGCGCGCGTGTGTGTATGTGTGTGTACATGCATGCACGTGTGTGTTTGGGGGGATTGGTGTTGAAGCAGAAAATGATCAAAATGCAAAAGGTGAGCAGGAAGTGGCAAATTAAAAGCCCTTTTGAATAGAGGAGAATTGAGAATGAAAGAAATATTAGGTAACAGGCAAGATTGACGGGAATTGGTTATATTTGTAGATGAAAATGGGAATTGAGGGTAAATGACTCTATAGTAAGGACAAAAAGCTAGTACTCTACACATATAAATTCTACCTTCTTCCAATGATAGAGAACCAATGAGTTAAAGTAGCTCCTCTTAAATTCCTGTATTCTGTATTAAACTCTAAGTATCCATCAGTGATGTAACCAGGGAATTATTTTTAGTTAATGTATTTCTCAAATGTCTTTAGAATTGACTGAGTAAATGGGGCCATTTTTTTTCCCCGTAGCAGTACACATTAATATAACCATAAGATTTAGGATTCTAAAACTCTGAAGAACAACAAAATACGAGACGTAGAATGTAGGTTGATTTTTAAATTCCATGAGTCTTTGTGAATGCATTGAAATGCTGGACAATAAGGGAGATATTAGAGAGGACATCTGGAACAGGTGATAGCCAAGCATTTGGCATAGGTATTACTTGAAATCTGCTCTCCTATCACCAATTTCATACCAAAAAAGAAAATGTTTTTTAATTAAGTTATAAGTTGGGAAGAAAGGACAAAGATATAATATCTTTGTAATAATGGAAACTAGTACATATTAGCACATTCCTGTCATCTCATGTATCTATGTACATATTGGAAGGGCAAGAAAACTGCACTTTTCACATTTTGAATATCACCTAGCTCGTTGTTAAGTTATGAAACTGTCCTGAACTTTACCCAGGATAAATAATTAGGATATTTATGTTTATGTATTTTTCAGTGAAAGAGTAAATCAGCCAACAATCTAAGTTGATGTTGAAAGGGAAGGGTAACTCAGGTTTTGAGGAAATGATAAAAAGGATGTGACAGGGCGTCAATCCTTGAGGGCCACTAGAGAAGGGCTGTCTGATAGAAATGCAAGCTTCCGCATTCTGACTTCTGAAGAATGTTGGTTCTACACGAACTTTCTATGCATACAACTTACTCTTTGGGGTAAACGCTGTGTATTTGCAATTAACAATTGAAAAGGAGATAAATAAATTACTTATACTCTTTAAGACCATACTTACGAGGAGAAAACAAGCACCAATCAACGCTGCTTTGACTGTCACATCTAGGTCTGCAGGAATGTGAATCCCGAAGTTGTCAGCATTGGTGAAGACATCATTTACAAACCCTGACCAGTATTTTGAAATCTTTCCAATTGTAAGCTTTTCATTAATGGTCTTCACCTTTAAAAAGAAAATTAGAGGTATTAACTTTGAAGGTGAAAGAGATGATTTTAGATTTCTTCACATGTTTACTTCATGAGAGATGTGAATTATTTTATTCATCATCTCTAAAGTTATTCATTCCTTTATATAAGCATAGGTTTGTAGACTTAACTTTCCAGTTCACTCTTCAGGAATTTTGCTTTTCTGACAGTTTTTTAATCCATCATATATTCTTTCTTTCTTTCTTTCTCTTTCTTTCTTTCTTTCTTTCTTTCTTTCTTTCTTTCTTTCTTTCTTCTTCTTTCTTTCTTCTTTTCTCTCTCTCTCTCTTCTTTCTCTCTCTCTCTCTCTCTCTCTCTCTTCTCTCTCTCTCTCCTTTTTTTTTTGTATGCAGATAGAGATAATATATTAGTAATAACATTAGTGATTATGTGTTACCACAAGATGGCGGCAGGTACATAGTCCCTAATCTATATGTTTATCCAACTTGGATGAAGGCCTATCTGTTTATCTGATTATTCTGATTTTATAACTGAACTATTCTCAAAGAAAGCAAGAAAGCTGTAAGAAAGTGAGGATGAAAGGAATGGAAGGAATAGGGCTGTGTGAAGGAATGTAGTAGGTATGAAGGAAGGAAGGAAGCTGAATGGAAGGAATAGAAGGAAGGATAGGGCTGAAGGAAGAAGGAATAGGAAGGAAGGAATAGAAGGGAAGGAAAAGAAAGAAGGAAGGAAGGAAGGAAGAAAGAGGAGAGTGGGAAGAAAGGAAGGAAGGAAGAAAGAAAGAAAAAGAAAGAAAGAAAGAGAAAAAGAAAGAAAAGAGAAAGAAAAAGGAAGAAAGAAAAAGAAAAAGAAAATAGGTTTGAGATTTTAGAAGTAATTAGCTTCACTTCTGGGTACAATTTTTTTAACTTTTAAATTTTATCACTAGGATTTATAATTATAAACACATTTAAATATCAGTCATTGCTTAACCTCATTTTAATATTATACACAGACATTTAACTAGACCACTCCTTTACAACCAATCTTAAGTCCTGTTTTTGAATTTAAAAAGCCTTAATATACCACATAGGAAATTCAGACTAATTTGACATTAATAATCTATAGTCCTTCTCAGCTAGAAGAAGTCTACAATAAAACTTTTGCTTGCCCTGTTACTGATTCAAAGGCTAAAAGTGATTCAATATAAACTTTCACTTTCAGTATGTCAGTAGAAGATAGAAAATAGAGAAAGTTACTTATGACATCTTTATACCATGAATACTAAAACTCTTATATCTAAGTTCTCTTGTTCATAGGGCATATTTTTATAGTTCACTCTTAGGAAAGCCATGCCAAGTCCTTTTGGACTAAGGTGGAGTTAGGACAGCTCATTTTGCAAACTGTATTCTATGTGAATAAATTCTCTGGAGTTCCACAAACTGAGTGTCCTGGTGGGATATATATGTATGAATGAATAAAAAATAAATATACAATTTAAATCAGACCATCTCTTCTGTCTAAGATGTATTTCCAGGATAAGCTGTTAAAATAGTTCATATTGATATAGATTGAATTTGCAACTATGTATTTTTTTTAATATTCAATTTACACAAATATGTTTATGTGAGAGTAGATTGTTTTATGAAACAAAGTTAGCAAGAATATAGCATTTAAATTAGTGATATTTTAATGGAATATGCTTCTGAGATGAGATCTGAACTGGAATACTTTACCACCAGGGCTACTGGAAAAAAGATGTAATTTATGTGATGCTAAACTATATATATTTGTTTTATACGAGGGGTGCTATATTTCCACATAAATAAAATTCTTGTTATATATTTAAAAAAATATTGGACTTACATCTGAAATTACAAGTTATTATTGGCATGTACAACATATTTTACAAATATGTTCTTTTCTAAATTTATTTCAGAGATATTTCATGATTGGAACATTTTAAAAATTGAATTCTGTTGCAAAAAGGCAGGTCCTAAGTGAAAACTTTCTTTATTTTGTCAATCATACCTCAAAATCCACATCACCAAAACAGCCACATGTTGTACAAGGACCAACAATTTTCAAAATATCTTCTTTGTTTGCATTTTGAATTGCGAATTTAGGCACAAAGGGGTCCCACTTCTGTGCAACATAACCAACTATGGTACCAGGAGGGGCTTGGATTTCTAACTGTAAGAGGAGATAATAAAAACATTTTAAGGTTATTATATTTTAATTTTATTATAATATTAATTTACTTCTAAACAATATACTTTTTATGAAGTTATTTTAATATTTTACAAATCACTTTAGATATCTGTTTCTAGGGACGCAAAGCTGTGAATTTTTTTTTTTTTATATTTTATAGAAACTAAGAAACTCACTGTATATATAGATGTTTGGCACTATGCACTAAAAGTTCAGGCCTTTGATCTTACTTCCCTAAAGAGAACCTATCCCAGAACTGTCTTCTGACCTTGGAACACTGGCTTCTTTGCCATTTTTGTTCTGACTACAATAGTTGGTCAAGCATGGAAAGCTGTTTCCCATGAGGGACCTAATATCTACTCCCTCTCAATTGCTACAACAGGTTTTCATCCTTATTTACCAATTAAGTACTAATAAATATTTTTCTCTTCAGATTGTCAACTTCCAGTTTCTCTGTGTTCAATTAAAAATAAATGATTCTGCAGTTACACACTAATTTGATTACTGTTTCACATCTTCCAAAGAGTTAAAGACTAGTAATTGTATTTTCAGGCTTTATTTTAGTATTTTACCCATTACCCTTCATTCTGATTTTTTATTTTCCATTATATTATATATTTTGATATACTTATGTAGCCAAATCAAATTATTTGTGAAGTAAGCTGGAGGTTGGTGCAAATAATAAAAATCGATTGCTTTTAAATCAAACCAAATTTCCATCATCAGATCTCATTTTGTCTTTTCTTATGTATTAAGTTCATAGTCTTATGTGTATGTCTATACTCTTCTTGGATAGACATAGGTGGTTTTAATAAGATTGCTTAGTATTATATAGAATTGTTCGGGGATCACTTTCAAAGTAATTGATTTGATTTTGACCAAATTTTAAAAATTCTTGATGAGTATCAAGAAACATCTTATGTTTAATTTATGTGACACTGGGCTACTATAAAATAAAACATCAATTATCAGAAATTTTTAAATGGGCATATATTCTGTAATTATACTGACTATATTGTATTGGGGCATATTACTACATCTTAAATATACTCAATGGGAGGATAAAATTCTTAGGCTTCATGTATGAGTATTTTAGCTATCTTATCACTTAGCCAGCTGATTACCTATGAATAGTTGGAGAATTAGCTTCAATATATATTGTTGGACACTTCTTTAATCTTCTTCCGTCAATATTTATTTCCTATAGCGTTAAGTAGAATACTTACACATAGGTTCTCAAAGGAGAAACTTGGGCTTGAATAAAGACACCTGAATCAAGTACCATTTATGATATCTCCTAGATGTGTGATAATAGGTAAGTCACCTCCACTCTAAGCCTCAGTTTTTCTACTGCAAAATATGGACAGTAAATCCTCTTCTTTCTAGTTTATAGAGATGTCATGATATTAAGATATTGGAGTAAGTATATGTTCTATATCAACTTAACTACATTATGTCAATAAAAGTTATTATTATAGGTACATTAAAGAGTAACAAAAATCTATTATATATTAAAATAAAACAATTGATTCCCTCTAGAATAATAACATTGTCTTCTGCAAATCTTGAGGTTTGTCCTAAATGTATGCATGAAATGTGACATTCTGTGCCTAAATAATAATACCGAGCTAAAAGAGAACACCTTACAAGTATCACTTAGGACTTTCTGAACTTTGCAACAATTAGAGAAGACAAAGGGATAAGGTGTAGACTTGCTTAATGGTGGAACTCATAGATATGACAATTACAAGGCTAGTGTCTCATTTACGTGATGCATGAGTTGTCTTCAATAATTAAAATTACAGAAGCCACTATATTTTTTGGTTGGAAAGGAAAAAACTTTTTTTTTTTTTACTAAATCCTCAAGCTGTTCTGATTCTAAAGGAATGATGTACTAATTCAGTCAATTGAAAGGTTAATTGCCATATAGCTCCATATGAATGCTATTTATTAAAGAAATAACTGCTAATCTTTTTTTCAAATGGGGGGGTGGGGAGGGCACTCCAGAACCAATGACTAACCTCTTGTAGGTAGCAAGGGCACCAGCAGCTGTTACACCTCAACGGCCTGTTTACTGTAATCACTTCTTGACCTGAGTTATCCGTGATCCGCAGAGTGCAAGATCTCATTGTGGAACAGAAAGTGCGATTGAAGCAGATGCTTTCCTCCACTGCAAAGTAAATTCTTTGTCCCAAGCTGTTTTTAATTTCATATTTGTTGGAGGTTTCAGTGCCAAGTATCACTGATAGAGCAAAAAAAATTCATCATAATAGTGCTAATAGTTAGTTAGTATTAAACCTTTAAATGAGTAAAAGGGATACTGTTATTAAGAGAAAACAAGCATAGTGATTGATTAATTATTAAGTATATGGTATTTTCACACATATTTACTTTTGTGCTCTGAAATTTAAGGATTTAGTCATCAAAATCAAAGCAAACTCTAAAAACAAAGCTGTGTGATTAATAAGTTTTGATTCTAGATATATTATTAACTCCAAAATATGCAGTTCCACTTTTCAATTAAGAAAGCAATGCTGTAAAAAAGAATCAAACACTGAAATAATAATTCTGATATTGTTATGGAATTTATTGAGACAACTCACGTGATAGTGATGATTTTGTCTAGAATCTTTGTCTGATAATATATCTATAGCTACATGCTATTCTGATATCTATTTCAATTTTGACATATTTTTGAAATTACATATAATATTAAGAATGAAAAATAATCAAGAAATTTGAATTCAGTTAGTCATATTTGTAAATTTGTGTATTGTTAAATAATTTGCCTAATTGATGAATCACTGATGAAATGATAAAACTGTGGAATAATGTTTTGATGGATTTTGTTATTTAGTCTCAACCTTGATTTCCATTTCCAAAATTAAGAAAATTTGAATTATTAGCAACCATGGAAGAGATCACATATGTTTTATTATTTTAAGATTGAAAATAATGTTAGATTCCTAATGTCAATATCATCAGAAACTTGGAGAATTTTATGCTTTTAGGTTTATGTCAGACTAATAATTTTATTTTCAACATTTATTTAAAAAAATAGAACTAGTGCACTTTTTTGACCTGAATATATTCTAAAAATTTAACTTTATTGTTATAACATATTTAGATGAAAAGAAATTTCCGAAACCCAAAATATTTTCAACAGTTTTAATTAGTATAGAATATAGTATACTTACTTCCAAGAAGCTCCACTTGCTGGTGTATAATTATCAGGTCTAACTGTTAAGGGATGACAAAAGAAATAAAAATTATTACATCACAACACTCTGAAAACCTTTGGAGCTATTATTAACCTGTTTATTGGACTATATGAAATTAGGTGATTTCATGTTCTTTATAAGGAAAACCATTGAATACGGATCACATATTATAATAGAAAGGAAAAATGTTTTTTATTCAAGTGAAAAAAATTCCATGACAGAATTACAAAGAATAAAAATAGTATTATTTAGGCACTGTGGTTAATTCTATTTTCTTTCTGTGGTAGCGTGATAAAAGGGTAACTTTTAGAAACAATTCTGAGAAGATTTTTAAATGATTTCTGAATAAAAATGCCTAAGAGATTTTAAATGTTCCCATTCCCATTTTTTTAAAGAAATGAAACAAAATTAATTTTATTCATATATAAAAAATTTGTTTTAAGAACATATTTTAAATATTTTCTTTAAAAACTGTATACTTTAAAATATAGTCGTTTCTCAACTCTGTGGATATTTTATTGCTGCAAATTAACTCCATTTATAATTATATATGGCAAATTTTATTATGTCATTCATTTAGTAGCATTACTCTTAGTCTGCTTAAATAAGTATTTTGTTAACATTAGCAGGATTTGTGTTTTTTTTTTTAGAGCAAAAGAAGGTGTGAATGAGAAAATTTTCTAGAATAACTTCTTCCAGGTTTAACAAAGACATTTCATCACTGTGAAGAAAGAGCTGCAGCATGACAGAGTGAAAGTAAAGTTAGGCAGAGTTAGGAGGAGGGGCCAGGCATTCAGATCATTATTGTTTTGTTTCATTTCTTTAAAAAAATGGGGTGAAGGACTTTTAAAATCTCTTAAATTTGATATTCAGTACTTGAAGATTCACTACGGTAAAATCATGAACACTGAATATAATGTTGGTTATTGTTTTTTCTAATGTTTCATTTTCTATTTTGCTTTTATTTTTTTTAACTTTTAAATTTTCATACAGATGACATAATATTTTATTAGTTTTAGGTGTACAGCATAGTGATTAGACATCCATATAACTTACCCTGATACTATTCTATTTTACCTTTAAATTTGCTTGGTTTTAGTCTCTCTTTGTATTAATAAACTAATTTGAAACAGTTAAGCTGAAGTAGTCATTACTAATATATGGTATTGATTGGACATCACAAACCAGAAAATTTGAAGCTACATTATTTTCTTCATTCTCCTTGTATAATCTTAGGTAGAAGTAAAACTAATATCATTTCTTCTATTCAAATCTCATTATTAATAAAGAACTACACATGCCCTTCCTTGTTTATTAAACTCACAAAAATATTTTTTCAAAAATAATTTATGATTTAAGATATTCTAAAACTTGTTTTAACAATTATGGCAAAATTTTAAAATTTTTAAAATTTTTAAAAAGTCTTTGTAAGTGTACTGTTGTTAATTTTGTTCTCTTTTGAGAAAAATGACGGTTGTGGCAAGAGAAGACATAAGCCGCAAAAGGATATCCGTGATGATTTAGCAATGGATGTATGTAGAACTAACTGAGGAATGGAGAACTATGAGAGTAAAACTAAAGTTTGAGTTTAGGAACTTTGCATATGAGTAGCATACATCAATTTTTAGTCTTGAAATTGAGAGGCTATCCATTGAGATCCATTCCACAATGAAAAGGGAAATCATATTTCTCTAATATCTAATAATAGCAGTTGTTTATTTATAGACAACCCTGAGGTAATCACTATGCTAGATATTTTGACATAGTATCTAATTTAATTCTCACAAAACCACTCAGAGAGATAGATATCATTATGTTTTACATGTGAAGAAACAATCTCAGAGAAATTAAGTAATTTGCCCAAGATTGTAGAATTTGTAAATAGAGAAGCTGGCACTTGAACCCAGGCCATACTGTAGCCAGTTTTGATATGCTTTCTTCTCTGTTGTACTAAGCTAATCTTAGAAACGGGGAGAAACAAGTCTTAATTGACACAGTAAAACTTCTGAGTACCTTTCTCCCTATTTTCTCTACTTTTATATTCACGCAGTATATGTAATAACATTTGATTTAATCAGATTTGCTTTATCTCTCTGGGAAAACCTTGTGCATTTGAGGGTTTTGTTTTTGGTTTCTCTAAGGAGTCCTAGGCCACTTATAAACCATGGTCCAAATGAGCCTTTTCCATCCTTTGCTATTAATTTAAAGACTGGAAATTGTTAGAAAGTTTAAATTTTAAACTTCATCAAAATGTTATTGACTATTATGAACATGTTAATCCAATCTTGGAAAGAGAAGCTATTAGCATTATTTTTAGGTTTAATTTACATGAACAATTGCACACGTACACATATATAAATTGTATACATATATTTACATACATACATAGGAATTATTTATAAATTGTTAATGAAAACAGGATTTTCAATAATCATTAGGTGAACTTTATTAAAAGAGAATAGATGAATTTAAAAATTTTTACTTTGTTTTTTTAATTTAGAAGAATTTGTATATTTTTGTATATTTTCTTGTTTATTTATTGAAGAATGTACTATTTCCAAAAGTTTGTCATTTTATTTAATCTTATGGTTTTAAGCTAACAATGCATAAAAAATTCATTTTAGGTATGTCTCTTACAGATTTTGTGGCAAATTTTTTTAAATGATCATTCTTCCTGTTATATATACACTGCTTTAAAGCAAATAAGCATTCTTTTATTATAAAGTGAATTATTGAATATATTATCTTTACTTTTGAAGTAAAATATTCGCCAGTTTGTAGCATATTTTTGTTTTCTGAAGATTACCAAAAGTATATTTTGGGAAAATTGACTTCATGTTAGAATTGAAGCCAGTGAGTTCATATCTCTGTTTATTGAATGTGAAAAAAATATATTCATGTCAAGCATCTGGCTCCGGGTGTGTCATCATTCATGGATGGAAGAAGAATATGTGATGACCATATGTGATCATCAAACCTCAGCCCTCTGGCACTGGTATATCACTTTTATACTTGGCAAAACCTTGTCTGACAACGTTCCCAAACAGCTTGCAGCAGTTAATCAACTCTAGTCAGCTATTACAGCTGATCCTTTCTGCAGATGGAAGATGGTAGGTTAGCTTTCCCAGCTCTTTTACATATCTCCCTGTGCTCCCCAGTCTCTAAAGTACATTTGTCTGCCAGTGGGTTACTGGAGAAGGCATCTGCAATTATAAACATTTTTCCAGGAACATATGCTGCATGCAGCTTAAATCCTATCAGGCATAACAGAAATCTCTTGTACCTTAAGGGAATTAACACAGAGATTTGATTTTGATAAAGGAGAAAGACTTTATAGTTTGAAATAGTGCCAAACAACCTGAAAATTACAGCAGATGTGCTGACATCTCAATATTGGTATAAGTTTATTTCTAGTCTTTCGTAGGATAAAATACCAAAGCAACAATAATATATACAAATATAATTGCTATTCATGTGCCTGATATTTGAGATGATGATATTTCTTGATTCACTTATTATAAGGCTTGAATCACTGCTTACCCTCCAATGACTAGACTAGAGACTAGCATAATGATATGATGATCCTTTAAGCAAATTGGCCTAGAGACGCAACCATATCAAAGACAATATATTAACTTGGTCGTTTGCTTTCCCATGGATTTCCATCAGCTTTTTAAGATTCATTTGAAGACACCGAACTCTCAGATCACTGCAAAAGTCTCTCACTGAGTATTAACGATCGTTTTCTCATCTATACACCTGCACACATTACAATTGTGTGCTTATCTGGCTTTACCACACAGCCTTGCACCTTTAGTCGACATTTTTTTTTTGTCTTGACAGTTAGGTTATGGAATGTTTGGATGAAAGGGACTAGGTTTTACACTAAATAGCTCAATCGAAAATTTTTAGTCTCATCACTCCATCAAATAAATAAGGAAACCAGACATGGTAATAATAGTAAACACTTCTTCCTTCAAAATAAAAATAAGTAAAATAAAAAATTATAATTTCATAGTTTATAATGCTTTTCTCACTTCAGTAAGTTATTTGTTGAAGTCCTACAACCTTCGATGAAAAGCAAAAAGTAAGTTTGTATTTATTTTAAGGGAAAAACATTAGTAGAAATAGAGAAATAAAAGCACCTGACTTAAATATTCTAGACCAGGAGGAAGGCTGCCTGGTAGAGGGAGACCTGGCTGCCACACTTGGTTCTCTGGTCCGGAAGGTGAGATGCAAAGGCTGTGGTCTGGATCTGGAGCTCCAGGAAGAAAAGCAGGGAGACTTCTACTTCTTTGGTTCTGTGCATCTGCAAGAGAGTGAAAATCCCAGCCTATATTTAAATTTAGGCCATTTCATTTAGTTTTTCTTATAATATTTGTTACTTCTTAATTCAGAGGGTAGATTCTTTCCTGCTGACTTTTTTTTTTCTCATTTTTCCCTACTCAACTTCACCACAATTTGACCCCTAAAACAGAGAAAAAGGAAGGTGCAAGACTGCTAGTAGTAGATGTGAGAGAAAATCAGATAATTTGGGCAAAATATATGTTTTTCTTAGGAAATATACATATTTTTGAAGACTTGTGAAACATATCTTCAAAGAGCTAAAAAATTATAAACTACAGAAGGAAACAAATGGTAAAATAAACTAGTTTCTACTCATAAAAGGATAACCTAAGATGTAGGTTCTAAATCATAATTATGACTTTCAAGTCATATTCTCCCATCTCCAAATATTATGAAGGTGCCTCATAATTTCCAAGAATATTTTGTGTCCTTATGAATCATACTGATATGGCGAGATTTAATTTAGTGGTTCTCATTCTTTAGCCTGCCCTAGAACCACCTGTAGGGCTTGTTAAAATAAGATTGCTGGGCCTCACTCCAGAGTTTCTGATTCAGTAGTTGGGGGTGGGAGGTGCAGCTTGAGAATTTACATTTCTAATAAGTTCTCAGGTAAGCTAATGCTGCTGGTCTGACAATATACTTTTAGAACTAATGGTTTAATTTTTTCCTTTTTCTTTTCACATGACTGCCATTTAGATACCCCCCTCAATATATAACAATTTTTTTCAAAGATTATCACTGTTTTTACTCCTCATCTTTATTAATATATTAATTATCAGAGTTCTCACATGTGTGTTCATCAGTTTATTAACAATATGCAGTTTTAGAATGAATGTAGGTATGAATCAAGTTTCATGACATATTTTCAAACATTAGAGAAGTTATAAAGAGAAGTGATTCAGACTATTTTAAAGACATATGAATGGGAAGGGCAAGGAAAATGGTTCTGGTTTACTATAAGAAGGAAATTTGTAACAGTTGCACAAAGATTTGAATAAGTCATTGTATGTATACTAAAGTTGGAGTGACATTTATATATTTCACAATAGATCAGAATCATCTTTCTTCAGCACTAACACTCAAATTCGTATAAGTTGTGTGTCTGTGTTGGAGGGTGGTATTTTTCTGAATCTTTTAAATCTCTAAAAAATAAATTTGGAAAAGTACTGAGTTGTCTTTTTAGATAGTAAGTTCCCCATTACTTAGAGAATTCAAGTTTAGCCAGGATGAGCACTTGAAGAGAAATTAAAAAAAAAAAAAACTGGTAAAGGAATATAGGCATCAAAAGAATGGCCCTCTGAACACTGACATAAACTCTTTCTAGTAACGATAGGCTCATTAGGTTGTGTGTAGACGTGGTGTTAATGAGGAACAATAGCAAGGTGATTCATTTATTTAACTTAAGGTAGTAGGAATAAATGAGGATGGATCTCTGTTTGTACTAGTCTGTTGACATTTAGAATTTAGAAAAGGATAGGGATTAGGATTTAGAACCATATGGAAACAAACTTGTCATTTGGCCCTACTAAAATAGAGCTCCATACTGATAACATTATAGTATTTCTTCCCACAAGGAACTCAACCTGAACTTCTCTCAGATCCAGGCAGACACAGAGGATGTAGGTTTTAGAGCTTCTTTGCTCTTGAAAAGAGTCCTGAATGGGACCTCAAGCAGTAACTTGAGAGGAAGGTTATGTAACAGTATGTCAGATTTGGGAGAGAAGATAATGGCCAATATAGCAGTAACAACTGGAAAATAATAATAGGTAACAAACATCCTTTCTTCATCATTAGTGCCAAAAGCACTGTCATTGTTTTTCAGAGAAACAGAGGCAAAATCATAATCTA
This sequence comes from Pteropus medius, assembly GCF_902729225.1. Taxonomy (NCBI): domain Eukaryota; kingdom Metazoa; phylum Chordata; class Mammalia; order Chiroptera; family Pteropodidae; genus Pteropus; species Pteropus medius. The sequence continues at coordinate 502,382 of NW_024353908.1, forward strand.
GCAAAACTAGTTCATAGTGATAAAATTAGAATAGTTCTTGGGAATGGAAGTGCATGACTATTGACTGAAAATGAATCTTTATGAAGTTTCTATACAAAAATGTTCTATATCTCTATCTAGGTGGTGGTTACAGAAGTGTACTCCTATTTAAAAAACAGAGAGCTTAAGTTGAGTGCTCATTATGCACTTTACTGTTCACATATTATCTTTCAATTAAAAAATATATGTGTAGGAATCATGTTATTTCTAATGATAGCTTGTAGAAGATTATTAGATTCTCATTGTAAATTTTATTGTTAAAAAGATTAGCAAATTACTCCAATTTTATCTTGTAGCCTATGTCTGCTTCTTATAGTAAACCAGAAGCATTTTCCTTGTCCTTCCCATTCATATGCCTTTAAAATTGTCTGGCAAGTAGCTCTATATTCCTGCCCCAGGTCCTTATGTCCTTAGACCTCATAGTATGTCCAGAGGCATTAATGCATTTGGAACCCAGAGCAGGTCATGTCCAAAGTTTTTATTCAAGAGTAGCCTTAGTAGGCAGAGACTGCTGGGATCGCCATTCTGACATCACTTGTTTTCTCTTCTGGGATTTCAGTTCACTTTGGAGCAGCCTTTAGAGATAGCTCTTGTTCAGTTTAGATCATCCTGAAAACTGTTTTTCTTAAATTTAAAATAAAACTTGAGACCATCTTGTTCTTAAATTGTGTTTATTTACACTAAATCAGGTGACTCCAGATCACATAAATATTTCTTCAGTTCTAATGGCATCTGGTATTCAGAGTGTCCTATGGGTTAGTGGTGGCGATTGAACTGCCCACAAAATGTTGAAAATGTCCAATAAGCCTGTATTCTCTGGGAAAATGGTCATTGCCAACATAGTTTCATGGCCAGAGAACATTAATGATGTTGTAAATAATGTCTTTAAATATATCTAAAGAAAACTATCCACAAAAATACTTAAGTAAATACCATGATAATTGCTTTGCCCCCTCAAACCTGATTTCTAATTCAAAAGGAAGCTCCATTTTCACTTCTTTTAAAAAGTAGTATAGATGCTCTAAAAGGTCTTTTACCTACTTCATGTGTTATTTTGAGTAGGTTTCAGAAGGAGTATTAGTGTTCCACCTAAAGTTTTACCTCTAAGATTAATCTTTATTACCGAACATCACTGCTTTTTTGGTAGAGTAATCATATTTTGATCATATTGCTTTCTAGTCACAAGTTTCTTCAAAGACTCAGACCACCAGATAAAGAAGGAAGTCCTTTGAATTTCCATCGGCTTTGAATTTCTATCTACTCTTTTAAAAATGTATAACTAACTTATAAATATTTTATGTACTCTGCAACTCTTTACCTTACAGGCTACAGTTGTTGTTGTAACTCCTATTTTATAAAGTGATGAAATGTTTTGAACTGTTAGTGTCAGTCTTAAATGAAAGAAAAAGCTTGTCAAGATTTTTTGTCTCCAGTATAAAAATGAAGCACACATGTATTAAAATTTATGATTTCGATGTCTCATGTCTATATTTTACAATTTGTGTAAGCTTTCCCACTAATACTCAGAGACTGGTATACATTAAATGTTGATGAAAACTGAAAAGATTACTTGTTTGTCCTATATTAAATAACATCCAAAGTATATTTTGATAAAATAAGCAAATAAGCATTCATGTGTCATTGAATGGATCATTAATTTAATTCAGGATATTTTAAACTGGTGGACTCCATTATACTATTTTAATTAGGTTAAGTTTCCCCCAATTATACTAATCATAATTCCTTATGGTGAAACTTTTTATTATAAAGTTTAATGGCTTGTCCTGATAATGGCATGAAAACACGTTATAATTTCATTTTTCCTTTAATTTCACATGTGTTATAGTGAGATTGAAACTCTTTACCTTAAAAAAACAACCATATCTCTTGTCTTTTGAGAAGTTCTTTAAAGTAAGATGGCACTAATGATACTTATACAGTTTTAGGGACTTAAGGAAAAACTCACCAGCCCCCCCTCCCCCAAATACCTAATTAATCTGCTTGCTTAAATTAGTTATTTCCTGTTTGCTTATAAATATATATTTTACTATAAAAAAATTTGAAAAAATTTCATTTCAAAGTTCAGAAATATTTACTTCTAGTCCATTAAATTTATTAAGATTTACCAATAATACATATTGAATTCATTATAATAAATGACTGTATCACACATTTTAAACAACAAATGGGAAATTAAAAAATACTGAACAGTACTTTAATGCTTTTTAACTTACATGTGAAAAACTTTCTTCAAATCCCTTTAAACTTGGAAGGTCAATCTGTCCACAGCGTTTGGTGTTAAATATTTTCAATCTAAATTTTGCTACGCAGCTTTTTCTATTAATTCACCATGCTTATATTCATGGTAACTAAAACTTTGTTTACATTTATATTCTATTATATAGAGTGTATTTTTTATATTTAATTCAATATGCTCCCTTGGAGTTAAAATTTAGAAATTCCAATGTTCAAAAGTGACAAACGACAGATTTTAAAGTACCAGTCTCACTGATTGTAACACCAGTACGACTCTAATTTTTAGTCATAAAATAAAGAAAAAAATATTAACTGGCTATATTTACTCTTACCTTTAGAGGCCATGAAGATATCTGAGTCAGTTTTTCAAAGGCAGCCAGGTTAAAAGAAAAAGCTTTTCTTGTTTCAGCAAGGAGAGAAACACAGCATGCGTAAAACTTCAGAAACTATCTACTTCATGTCAGCTTACAAATAATAGAGGAAGGGAGTGTCTTGCTCAGTTTGCAGAGTGCTGTATTTTATCACTGTAGACAACAGGGGAAGACAAAGCTATCACCGAAGGTAAACAATACTCAGAAACTATCATATCACTTGGTGGCCGAAGCAACAATTTAAAAATAATAAAAACCAGAAAGGAAAATATACAACACTCATCAAGTTTCCACAGAGTTGTTTTTGTATTTCTTGCAATATGTACTTTGCATTCACTATTACATTAGAAATATTCTATTTTCCTAGTTTCTAGAAATCTCCTGTACCAGTGTCTATAATAAAATATTATATCACGTGTAAGTTTCTGAGTTCTAAATACAATTTTTTATATTTTGAAAATGTTCGAACATCAACTTTCTCATTTTTCTCTTGAGGTTTCTACCCACTTTCTCACCCAAAAACAAACAAATGAAAAGAGAATGTATTTCCTACTGTGTATGTACATAAATAAATCTTTGTTTTCATTTTTAATTGAATTTGATGAATCAGAGCTTTTGAAAATACAAACCATCAGTAACCTTACAAACCAGCAGTTAATTGAAACATATAGATGATATTTAAATGCATTGCATACAGAGAGAGAAAAAGAAAGCACTGTAACCATAACTAGAAAGTTAACTTTTCTAAATGCAGCTTACCAGGTGACCATGGAGATTTTGTTCACCAAGTGAATTGCCCTGGATGGCATGATTTGCAAAGATTGAATTTGCAGGATAAACTGCATTATCAGCAGCACTGTCTGATTCTTAAAATAGTTAAGTGGCCTGAGTAGGCATAGAGAGTGATGAAAAATTATAAAGTCAGTCTTACGGGTTGTAGATAGTGAAAAGTTTAGGTTCTTCTAGTTTGGCAAAGAGATGTTTCTTCTTATGGTTATTGTTTTGAAGTGTTGGGAGTAAAAAGAGCTGCCATTATTTTAATTGTCATTTTGCAAAAAAGGTGTATAAATATGATTAGTATTTTTTAAATTAAGTTACATGTTTCCTAAATTTCTTAATGTTTGTTATGGGCATTTGGAAACACTTTAAAGAAACAAAGCAGTAATCGATGCTATCAAATCTGATATTTCAAATTATGGTCATAATTATCCAGTTAATTTTGACTTTCTATAGAGTGCCAATTTTGAAATAAAAAATAAAAATCTAGTGAATTAACATATTTTGGCTTATATAAGGCCAACAATCTATGTTATTCGGATTGGCCATATGACTGATTGTTGGAATTTTTGAATATTTAATCTGCAACTGAGACTTTCCAGGCCATCTAACTTGGTGAAGTGTAGGCACTACCCATTTCTTCCTTTATGCTTTCCCCCTCTGCCCTGCCAAAGACATTACCAGCATTGTTTTTCTTTTTTTCTTTTTATAGAACCAACAGATACCAACCTGAGAGCTTGTCTCCTCTTTCCTCCACTCCAGTTGGCCAGCCTTCCTCCAGGAGAGGCTTGCAAACCCTCCTTGATGGCCTCTTCAACATTTAAGTGTCACATTAGTGAGTACTCATGCAGCCAGGTGATGTTGCTCCAAAGCTGTCCTCCCTTTCTCTCCTGCTGCTGTTGCTGTTACTCTTCACCTTCACTCTCAGTTCTCTCCAAACACTGGCTGCCTCCACAAAAGAACCAGGACCACCATTTTATACTCAGAATGATCACACCCTCTTCTCAGCTTTGTGCTATGAAGTCCTTGACTTTTTCAAGCAGCATCAGTATCAGTTTCACTTTGCCAACAGTCTGCAATTTTCTGGTCTGCTCCCTTGATTCCAGGGAATATAGCAATACAAGGTAGGTGCATCTTACAGATATAACTCAAGGGTTGAGGATAACGTAATGGGAATGGAGTACAAAAAAGGAGACTTAAAAATGAACATCAGCACACATATGTCAATGCGCCTGCCCCTTCCCAGGAATCTCACTACAATCATTCCCTGCCTATGGCCTTTTTGCAGGACATATCACAGCTATTTCTGAAGGTCTGTCCATTCAATATTACATCATTGTTCAGAAATTTCCTTATTATTTAATTATTTAATGGTTAGATATTTAACTTCAATTTTCATGACTGAAAAGGCTCACCAAAATTGTCTCTTTCAGTACAAAGGGAGAGACTGGCAATTTATTTAAATCTATATCATGACAGAAATGCTACCTGTTATGAAATAAAATAACAGCAATATGTTCCAGATGGCGCCTCTGGGGAAAGGATTAAGAATAGAGTAAGATGTTAGCCTACAGGTCTGGGGCAGAACCAAAGACCAAAGACGGAGATTAACTAGCTTTAGGAATATTTAATTTACTTTATGGTCATTCTGCCTTCAATTTTACTATAAAATTATGTGTTTCTAAAAAATATATATACATAAATGTGTAAATATATGATCAAATATATGTATATGAAATGAGAGAATTATTTATTTTTCTTGATTTATATAAAATTATTTTGGCATAATCCTAAATTACATTTCATTCATTTGAAATTACATTTTTAAAAAAATTATAATAATTCATAACATTACATTTGCTTTTAGCCACTGCATGTTATTACATTTTATGGCTATAATGAATACTGTTTTTGGCCATTGCCTTTTTAATGGGCTTTTAGAGTGTTTCAATTATAGAAGGCAATGGTTCTTATGCACATATCCTTTGAAGGTATATATCTAGAAATAAAAATGCCAGCTTATAGAATATAAAGATCTTTGTCTTTACTAAGTATCACTGAATAGATCTCCAATGTCCTTGTAAACAATTCACAAGTAGTAGTAATGGATAAGCATTTCCTTTTCTACATATCCCTTTCAAAACTGGCTTGGTCAGTAGAGTGGGAAATTAACTAGAGGACTCCCAAAAATTAATTTATGAGAAGACAGCATTCAGAGGTCTTAATTATGTTATTATCTGAGTAATGTAAACACCTCTATGTGTATTTATGTTTTCAGCTGTTCCTATAATACTGTATCATATGAGAATAGCTAATAGCAAATTTTATTTCATGAATAACTGGTTATAAAAGTAACAGCTACAGATGGGAAATCATTTGTAAATGAATTCTACTTTAGTGATAAAACAGCTCTTTTCATTCAGTGAGCCTCATGGCATGATCTGCTAAAATGTGCACCATGCAACCATGCAGCACTTAAGGCATGCTTTTTTATGCATAAATCTTATCCCTGGATTTATAATTTCCCATACTAAATTCATTGTAGAACAAGGCGGGGTGTGTATAAATACATTTAAAAAGGAAATAAAAGAAATATGGAAAAAAATATTGTTTTTATAAATGTTTGTTTAGTCATTTGATATATAACTACATTATCAGATATGAAATATCCAATCCCTTAATGTAAACTTAGATGTTCCTTCTTTGGAAATGTGCAACTCCTACTTAGGAGGCACTTATTACACTTTGCAAACCTCCTATAAAAGTGCATGTCTTCACTATTTTATTCAAATCTTCATTTGAATATAATGCTTCATTTGTTTATTCGATAAACATTTACTAACTTTTTACTATGTATATAGCATTATAGAGTATACTAAGATGTAATAATATGACCTCCACCCTGAGGGAACATGTATTCCAGTGGAGTATCACAATACAAGAATGCAATGTGCTTTGTGCTTTTTATTTTCTTAAAATTAAGATTAAGTTACCACCTCCTGAAGATAAAATAATGTAACTCATTCTCTTTCTGTAAAACAAAACTAATTAGAATCAGTAATGTATCATTCAAATGAGCAATTTTTTTTTCACACATAGATGTCTAATTTTTCTTTCCTCTGTTCCTTTAAAAAAGGTAAATAATGATTAATAAGATATTCTTTCTTAAATAATGAAAGGACAGTAAACGGGATCATGATTCTTAGCTGTTAATAAGAGATGGATTTCTTACCCTCTTTCTTTCTGCATACTTAAAAAGATATTGATCCAAAAGACTAGGAAAAAAGGAAAAGAATCCTGGATGCAGAGAAGAACCTGTGTGAAACTAAGAGAAAACTGGCTCTGGAGCAAATTATCTAGAGGAGTCCCCATTCACCAAGATGATATGGAAAAAACTCCTAATTTAGAGTCCACAGACTCCAGGAGACAAATGATATCTCATAATAGATTGTAAAGTCCAAGGCAGAAGCAAAAGTTTAGTTTGTGTATAGAAGTCCTTTTTAAATTTTCAGCCTTATACATTTTCTTTAGATAAGATTAAGTTAAGTTGAATGGAGTTCTTTAAAATAATCTGTTTTTATTGTGCTCTTTCTTCTGGCATTTGCTAGATCTGTTATGCACAATGTAAATTTTTAATAGTTCTTAAAGTATTTTTCTTTAAAGTGTCTAAAAGTACAGAGAATATTCTGATAGACAAATGACATATTAACAACTATTTATTTAGCTGTCCTTCAGTGTGTATGCTTATGTGGATGTCTGAGAGAGAAAGAGAGAGAGACAGAAGAGGGGAAGAAGGAAGAGGGAGAAAGAGAGAGACTGGAGTTACTAAGTAGATTGAGAAGGAGAATTAAGAAGACATGAAAAATCTTTAGAGACCTCAGTGTTTCCTACTAAGGACTACTTTAAATTTTGAAAATCTCTATTTCTACTATTATTTTAAATATACTTACCCTGTGCCTTGGTTCTTTTGCTTTGCTCAGTGTGGTCACTTTGTCTTCCCAACAACTGCCTGCATCCTTGTCACCAAAATACTGCAACAAGCCCGCTGGTAGCTGCAGCTGACAGCCCAGCAGTGCTCTGCATACAATTGCCTTCATTGACAGCAGCCATATCACGCACAGCTAGTACAGCTGCAATTTAGTGCCAGCTAGAGGTATACCAGTTGTTTTCTGCAGCACATTTTCTTCACGTTTCCAGCATTGAAAATAGGCTTCCCCAAGCAAAGTTCCCCCCAAACTGAGATAATTATTATAACAAATATACATTAAACATATAGATGAAGTACATTAATTTAAGTTTAATAGTGCATGTTCAGTGTTTTCTTCTTGTGCTATTTCTAGGCTAGATCATCCAGAAGATGTTATTGCATTTGAATGCACGCCTTGCTAAATGATGGCTGAAAGAGTAGGATGTGTCCTATATGCCATGGAGAATGGTGCTTCACTGAATGAGAGTGGAAGTGGATGGCCTGTTTTTGTTATTTGTGTACATTCTTTTCCTTGTTGTTGCCTAATGCAGCTCCTGACATATTGTAGGCATTCGTGAAATGTTAACTGAAAGAATAATGGAAAAGATGTCACCCAAAACATTGTTTTTTGTTTGGACCTTCTTCCTTTGATTGTTTTGTTTACAAGCAAATGTATGCACAGTGAAAAATGGATGAGAATTATGATCTTGCTCCTGACTTCAAATTATACTCAGTTGTTATTTGAATAAGATGTAAACAGGTATGCTATTGTTTTTGGCATAACTAGAAATAATTCTGTGTTTGCTCAAAATGAAATCTATAGTTTTTATTTTTTTCTTTTGAAATCTCCTTAGTCATGTTTTTCTCATTACTACATAGATTCTGGCACTCCGTTGTCAATAGAAATACATTTTAACTACATGAAACTTGAAATTATCTAGGAGCCACATGAAGATATAAAAAGATTCAAGTGAAATTAATTTAAATGGTATATTTTATTTAACCAACTACATCAAACATATTATAATTTCGACATGTGGCACTAGCCAGTTTTCAGGTGCTCACTATCTACATGTGGCTATAGAGGTTATTGTATTGGATGTGCAAAACCTAGTGTATTTATCCAGCAAAAGATTTGGCTGGTGACAGATTACAAGTTGTTTGTTAATCTTATGTTCATATATATATATATATAATATATATATATATATAATATATATATTATATATGTAATATATATAATATATATTATATATATAATATGTAATATATATATGTAATATATATAATATATATATTATATATGTAATATATGTCTTATATATGTAATATATATATTATATTACATATATATAATATATATATTATATATGTAATATATATAATATATATATATGCTTTAAAATAAGTCTGACCTTTAATTTTTCATTCTTTTTTTTTAAACAAAAGTAACACATTGACATATAAAACAAATTGAAATTATACTGGAAATAATAAATGAAAAGTAAAAGATTATCTTTTCCCCCACACTAGTTTTTTTCCTCCAAAATAATTACTGATAACTCTCATGTATATATTTTCAAGGCAAAAAACATGCTTATATATATAATATGAGAATATATATTTACATTTTCTGTCCACATGAATTCTTACACAAACAGAACTTTACTGCGCTCAGCTTTAATAATGAATAGAGAAAAATTAAATGAGATATCATTAAACATTTACTAGAATGGCAAAAATTAAAAAGACTGACAATATCTAGTGTTGACAGGGCATGGAGCATTAGCTCTTATACACTGCTGGTGAGAATGTGTATTGCTACAAAAATGTTGTAATCAGTTTGGCATTATTTTATATATTTGAAGAGACTCATACTAAATGACCTAGTATTTCTACTTCTAGTATATACTCTAAAGAAGCATTTGCACATCTCCACTATGAGAAATATGTAAGAATATTCACAGAAGCATTTATCATTATAACCCCAAATAGGAAACATCTTATTGGTTCATTCTGTACACAGAGTAAGGAGAGAGAGAGACTGAAGAAAGAGGCAGATTACTCCAGACGAGTAGTTGGTCATTTTTAAAAGCAAGAGAACTTATTTACAAGGCTTGTGTTGGGCGGCCACAAGAGGACTAGATCTCTGTACTACCCACCAGAAGCTTAAATGTTTATATAGAGTCCTTAACTTGGTTCAGTCACATATACTGTCCAGATGGTCTCAAACTCATACTTTTATTATAAAGTTGTGTCTTTGGGGCAGCTTCTAGCACAGGAATGGCAAGTAGAACACACATTCAAAGGAGATGGGTGAGGAGCCATGGATTGCCTAGGTCCAACTTGAGGGTCAACAGAGGTCATGTTCTCTCAATTACCTCTTCCAACATAACCAAAATGTCCATTCACAAATTATTTGATAAATTGTGGCATAATTTTACATAATGAAATACTACACATGAATGAAAATTAATAAACTACAGCTGTATGCATGCAATATTGGTATTTCCTACAATCTGAATTATAGAAGCAAGTCATAGAAAAATGCTTATATAGAGTGATTCTATTTCTAAACATGAAATAGGCTAAACCAAAGGCATGAGTAGCTACTAAAACTATACTTTTGTTGTTGTTGTTTAAATAAAGTGTCAAATTGATATTCCAACTTTTAGACAGGAAAGGCAAATATGTGAACAGGTAGGGACTTAACAAGTGGATTCTTAGGTCCTGGCAGCATTCTAATTTTTAACTGATGTGGTGTGTAGATCAGGGCTGCCTCTCTAAAGAGTAATTTGGCTGCATTTGGGTACATACTGAAAGTATATACCTCAGTGAAATTCTTCCATGGGTCCATAGGGACAGTCATGATAATGGTAGTGAAGAGTTGTAGGCAACTTAGGTGTCCATAACTGGGACAATGCATAAGCACAATGTGGTGGATACCCACTGTGGAATAACATACAGATATTAGAAATAGCTTACAAGATGTACACACATTAACCTGAATACATAGTGGCAAAAGTAGTTATTAAAAAAAGAACAGAACAAAGTTTATCAGTTGTTGGTACCTACTGACATTGCTTTTCACTTCTCAATGATTTTAGACTTTGGTTTTCTGTCTCCTGTTCCAACACTTCTGTCTTAACTCTTGGAAAATGCGATATACACATAAATGATTCCAATAATGCCATATCCTTTTACTTTCCTTCAGTGATCTTGTTTCTTATTCAAGCTCAGCTTACTTTTAAGAAAGATATACCTTTTAAAGGTATATCTTAGATACTTTTGTGACTAGAAACGGCAGTCTTTCTATAATATCAAATTCATGTATTCTATCATCTATTTCCTTTCTCTATTTTTAGCTAACTCTCTTTGGAACTTCCACTGAAACTATATTTTGATGCACCAAGGCCTCCAGTCCTATCACTTGCTCCTCTTGATGTCTTCATTCTCTTGTTCAGCCTAGATTCCATGGAAAATTTTTATAATCACACCTGAATATACACATTTTATATTTCATGTACTTACTTAGCCAAAAAAAAAAAAAATCCTTGTTAATTCTAACTCTTCTCCTACTCCAGACCTGTATCAAAATATATACAGAACACACAAAACAATGCTTATCAGTTTCACTGATTCATGACCTCAAAATCAAATGGGCTCTCAATGCTGTCAGATTACCATTTCAACCCCTCTTCTAGATGACTATTTCATACTTTCTCTCTAAACAAGCATCAATGCCTGATATCCTGTTCTTCTCAGCTTATGATTTTGCATCTTACTTCAATGAGAAAATGGAAATGATCAGAAGATGACTTCCAAAAACTCCCACTACCATATCTACCCATCTTCCAACAGCTACAACAGCACATAGCTGCCTTCCTTCATGTATTCATAGATGATTTATCCACTCTGCTCCCCTCACGTGTACACTATATCTGATCCTCTCCTGCACACTCAAGGACATTATACCAGTAATTTCTCTTTTCTCTCTCTTATATCGTCAAGTTTTCATTCTCATAAACTTCCATTTTACACTTTTTTTTTTTCTTGACACACTCCTCTACCAACTTTGTTTCTCTTAGGAGTCAAACTACTCAAAGATTTCTGTATTTGCAGCCTCTGATTTCTTGCCTTCCATAGTTTCCCTGGATTTTGCCTTAACTATTCCACAAAAAACAACTTTTGTTAAGGTTAATAATAATTTCAATGTTCTTAAGTCCAATGGCAAAGTTTTGTTTCTCCTTTTGCTTGACACACTGGCAATACTTGAAACAGTTGACCATACCTTCTTCCTTGACACATTTTCCCCAATAGGTTTCTAGCATATCACATTTTTTGGTTTTTACTGATCATGCCTCAATCTGTTTTGCTGGTGACACCTCTTCTTCCAAAAGTTTATTTTAGAGTGCTCCAAGTCCCAATTCTTAGTTACTTTTTTCTATACATTCACTTCCTTTGTGATCTTGTCTAGTTTCATGGCTTTAAATATAATATACATGTTGATTATTCCAAAATCTCTCTCTAGCTCAGGCTACTCTTCTGAACTCTCTATTTGTATAATAACACCTCCAACTCAACAAGTTCAAACTGAACTATTAATCTGCTTTACCTATCTAATTCATGACCCTATATTTTCAGTTATTTAGGCCAAATCTAGTAGGTCATTCTTGATCATCTCTTTATCTCTGACCTTATAGTTGGTCCTTAGCTCTGTATTTTCATTTGTTTCAGCTATTTTATCATTGTAAATTTAGTATATTGACACCTTGGATTTATGTTTTCTTTATTTTTTTTCCTTTGGGAAGAAACAATAACATTTTCTTTATTTTCTTAGGTACTTTTTCTTTAAGAGCTTATTTTTTATTTCAAATTATATGCCATTATTTCTTTCTATCTCCATTTCATCCAATTTCTTTCCTTCCTCCCTTTCTTTCAACTCTCTCTCTCTCCTTCATTTCTTCTTTTTTTCTTTTAATAGCATTTTTACTGTGCTAACACACTTCTTTCCTTCTTCCACCTCTATCAAGGCCTACTAATTCCTTTCATACCAGGTGGATAAATCCTCCATGATTTCCTTTTCCAAAGTGATATAAAATTCACAGAACTCCGGTATAACAACTTGATTTTTCACAATCTATTACTTCTATGTAGCCTGAGGCCATGAAGGTTAAGTGAAGAATTCGTCTTGGGCTCTGTGATATCTTAATTAGAGGGTTTAGTCTCTGTACTCTTTTTTCCATTTTTGTGCAATATTTTATATCAATTTTGATGTCCTAATAGGCTGTGTATCCTGATTCTGTTTTGTGATCCAAAGTAAAGTGAAATTTTAGCTCTGTTTTTAACTTCTGAGATGATTAGCCTATGTAGTTCTCTTGCCATTTCTTCCAGATGCCATTACCAAATTCTCCCAAGCACTAGAAGAGAAACACAACTGGAAGCTATTGTTATGCCCAAAGAAACTTTAGATTGACTAGTCTACTGACCATGGTGATTAGAGTAAGGGGTTTTGGGTACTGCATGGTAAAAGGTCTAAGTGAGTGCTAACAAGGTATCTAGACTGATGGCCGTTAACTCTCCTATTTCACCCATACCTCGTTTCCTGCTCTCAGAGGATCAGCTTTGCTTTTTAAATTCTTTGTTTTGGATTGCTTTGCCTTCCAGCCAGAGACAGTTAATTCTGGGAAATATTGTTCATTCTATCTTTCCCTTAAACATCTTTCCTGCTGGGAAAATCTAAATGAAGAGTCTTAGACATATTTCCTTATTTCTTTAAGGCTTGAGCACAGTAGGGAGGGGTTAAGTATCTGGAGCTTTTTGTCCATGTATTTTCCTAGACTGTCTACATACCTCTCCAGTTTGCTTTTCAAATTGGGAGAAAATATTTAAAAATCATAGGATTCAAGGCACATAAAGAGCTCTTAAGATTATGTATTATAGTATTTTCTAACCAGTAACTTAGGTAGTTATTCAGTTTCTGTGTAATTTTTGGTAGAAGGTTCTGATACTTAGCAAGGAGAAAAGCAAGTTGTGAATAAAATCATATGCCTAAGTACATGCAACTAGATACATCCCCCAACTCTAGATTTCTTAATGCCCTCATTACTATATTTCTATTACATCTTTTCCCCGCTTATGCCTACTAAACCCCATAAGACAATATAGAAACATCAAAAATATTTAATTTTTTGTCATTACAGTTTAAGCTGACTAAAATTTTAAAGCTAAAATTTTAAATTTTTTTATACAAAAAAATCTAACATATTTTGGTCAGTTAATCAGCAACAGTGATTTTGATTTGTAGATTCATACTGTTACAAATTGAAGTAGTCTGTCCAATTTTTTATGAAGGAGCAAAGGGAGATTTCATTAAATTTCAAAGGCCTGTTTTGTGTCTGACCATCAATCTACTATTGTTACATTTAAAGTCTTGTTTCTCATGAGGAAAATTTTTTTCATTTTTTCCATTTCACAATCTCATCACTTTCCAAATCATCATTTTTGAGAATCTACCAATCAAAGGAAATTGTGATTCTTTGAGCCTCTCAGCTATATTATTTGTAGCCATGGAAACCAAGCCATATTGTTACCAAGGTAACCTTCCTGAAGCCATGATTTAACTCTCATTATCAGTTTTTCCTAGGATTTAGTAAATTCATTGCTAGTTTAACATCAATAATACTGTATTTATATATAACATATGGATTAGTGTGTAATTATTTTTAATTCTCATTTTAAATTATATATATGAATTTATGGTTTAAGAGGAAGTAAGAAGCATACTCATGTAGCGACATTTTGAGCAATTGATTGTCTGAAAAGAGAATTAATTTAACCTTTATTCTGAGGATATTTTCCCTTTAGTGGCACACATTTTGTAGTTTAAGGTTACTTGTTCTTCCCCCCCAACCCCGCCCCCACAACTTGTTTCTGCGGTATTGTATGCCAAAATGCTATTATTGGTCTTCAGTTTCTGTAATTGTTAGGTAGTTAGTCAGACATGAGTGACAAGGGAACAAAGGAATAGGGTCCCAGCCCAGAGACTGCCCAAAGAACATTGCATTGGTGGGAGAATTCCAGGTTAAGCACATGCGCACTAGGCAAAGAGTTTCATAGCAACCAAATGTCAATCAAAATGACCTCATGTGCCAATCACATAGGAATGCCTTTGTAACCACCCATCTTGGCCCTAATATAATACATACCTTCTCACTTTTGTGCTGTTACAGCTCTCTTCACTGAAAACTCATTCTTCCCTTGGAGCATGCTCTGTCTTATCTTTTATCTTTTCACTTCCCAAATTCCACAGGGCAGCAGCCTTCCTTAGCATGGCCCATCTCCTTCTAAAATGTATCTTCTTTTTAAATTTTATTTTATTACTAGTTTTAAGTATACAGTACATTGGTTAGACATTTATATAGTTTATAAAATGATCCCCCTAATTTCTCCTTCTCTGCTCTGGTTCTCTACCTAGGCATTACATTAATGTTACCTGCATTCCCTGTGCTGTGCTCCGCATCCCTGTGACTATCTATCAACTATTAATTTGTACTTATTTAACCCTTCACCCCATTCTCTTGGCCCCCCAATTTCCCTCCCCTCTGGCCATCACCAGATTGTCCTCTATAATTGTGAGTCTGTTTGTGATTAGTTTGTTCTATTTGTTCCTTAGATTCCACATGTAAGTGAAATCATGTGGTATTTATCTTTCTCTGTCTGACTTATTTCACTCAGCATAATAACCTCTAGATCCATCCATGTCATTGCAAATGGTAGGATTTCATTTTTTAATGGTTAAGTAATATTCCATTGTGTATATGAACCATAACTTCTTTATCCAATTGTCTATTGATAAGCATTTAGGTTGCTTCTATAAAAATCCCTTTAATAAATCTTTTTCTAAATATCTCTGACCTGCAATTCTTTTCTGCATTGGCAGGAATGAACCAAGGAAAAATGCTAATTGCACTTCTGCATTATGACTTCTCTGTGCAACTGGGGCGACACAGGAGTTCGGGTCATTCAAATGGTAACATATTTAACCTATGGATAAAGCACAGAGGACATGGTTATAGATAAATAACAGAAAATAAATTATAGAAATCTTGAAAACATAAAAGCAATGGTATATCTTTATAACATGTGGTGAAAGTGTGATTTTATTAAATAACTAATCTAATATTATTGAGAATCAATAGGTACTGTTTAAATTGATAAATCATGAACCTGAAGCATAAGCATATTTTAGAATAACCTTATAAATATTTTCAGATATTTATTGTATTTAGACATCTGAATATTTTAAGATATCTGAAATCTTTTAAGATATCTTAAGTACCTTCTGATATCTATCCAAAGGGGTAAAAAAGTAAATTCCTAAAAAAATGTTAGAGGTTAGAATCCAAGACTTTTTAAGACTTCTATCTAGTTTGACATTTATGTTTTAAATGCTAAACACTTTAAATAGGCTTTCAATAGTCAAGATTTTTGTTACTCTAAAATTTACAGTGGTGTTTTTCACAGTAAAAGGAAATGTCTAAATTGAATACAAACATAAGCATATGTGCTAGTTTTTCTGGAGGGTTCCATTCCTCATAAATATTTCTCTTTTTCTCAGATTTTCCTTTTGTTTTCTTTTTCTAGGAGGGGAAAAATTGGCTACTTTTTGGCACTTTTATTTTTGAGGCCCTGAATTTAGAGTATGAGCACAAGCAAGGGCTAGCACTGCACTGCTTGTGTATGAGTGAGGAAGGGACCCCAACAGCTATGATACCAATAAGAAACAAATAGCACCTTCAAAATAGAACAACATGAGGAATGTTTATTTACAAAGGCATTATTTCTAAATTTGTGGCTATGGTGATATAGGACAGAAAAAATACCCTCAGTCTACTAGTCAGCCCCAAAGGGACACAAGTGTGTAACTTACCACAGGAACCTAGGAAAGAGAGTCATGAGGATGGCTGCCACGAGAGAAAAGAGAAAAGAAAATAGTTACTCTGAACTCACTCTTCCTGGACCTTCCCATTTCCCAGCTCCCTACTGGCTAAACTCCAATAAGAAGCCAGAGGGCATAAAGGTTCTATTTTGTAGAACAAACAAGTCAACTTGTCTGGGTAGGGAGGAGGATAGGGATAGGTGGGGATGGGCCTAAAATGAATTTTTAGAGACGAAAGGAAGATATCTGTTACAAAACACCTACCTTGAGATATTCTGTGATTTGTAGAATTTTACTCTCATGTGTCAGAAAAATTGTAATCAACCTACAAACCTGCCATGATTACAATGAATGGCCTTCTTTTCAACAGGGCAGCACTGTGCACTGCACAACCTGCAAAGCCATGGCTTGCTGGCCTGACTCCATGCATGGTGTCTATTATTTATAAGACCATGCTAACTAGTAAAAAGGAGCTATTATAAATTTAATTTTTATTACATTTCCAGGGTCACGTTAATGGAATTCAGAAGGTGTGAACTCACCCCATCAAGATGCTTCAGGTTCAAAAGCTCCATCATCAGAGGATTCCTTTGAATTCTATTTTCTGCAGTCCTGATTTGGAATACTTATACTCCTGGTTGGTGAAGCACAGAAAATGATCTTTATTATAGAAATAATAACCACACAAAGAAGATTTTTTTTGAAAATCTGGGTCATCACTAGAGTCCTTGTTTTACTTGAAAAAGAGAAGGAAGAAAATTCACATGCCTTTAACATCTTTTGCATCAGATGCTGTGAGAGGGAATTAAGTATATATATATATATCGAGTTCAATTTAATTAATCACAGCAAATTGATAAGGAGTATAATTTTCTGTTATATGACTGCTATATATGTTTTCTACAAAATTTGTTTTCAATCATGTTCTCTGATTGTTATTCAGTTAAAGGTAATTATGAGCCATTAAATAACCAAAGTTAGTAGAGGAAAAGAGTGTGAGAAGGTAATAGACTAGATCAATGAATTTCAAAATGTGTCTTGGGAAATACATGTGCTCTAGCAAGAGGATTCTGGGGCTTCTGAGGTGTGAGAGGCAGGGCAGAACTGGGGGCCCAAATGAGTTTGGGCAGGGAGATTTTGGACTCTTCCCTTTCAAACAGAGAAACGTTGATTTGATTTGCTTTAAAATTTTTCTTAAAAAACAACTGGTCTAGAAATTCTAACGTTCTTAACATTCATTCACAATCATCTCAAATATATGTAGCATAAAGCTTTCAAAGGACATTACAGTAGAAATGAAGCAATAATCAGCTTGCTATCCATAAAAAAAAAAAAAACAGTACTGCCTAGTTTGCTCCACAAAGGTTCATTAATTCATTTAAAGCCAGACACCTCATTAAACAAACATGTGATCAGATACAAAGCAGTTCTTCAGAAAGTGAAAGTGAGAAACAGTAGAATATAGCCTCCCAGGCTAAGAATTCTTCTCACATTTCTTCTTTTTTTTTTTACGTTTTTTTAAGCTTTTTTATTATTTTATTATTATTTTTTTATGTTCCTTCTTAAGATCTGGCATTTGGTTATTCTTTTGGGGCTCTCTTTTGATCGCCCTCTTACATTTATCAAGAGAACAGTTTTGAGGAATTTTTTGAATTAATAAGCAATGGTAATCTGTCCACTTACTGCATGAGTATTGTGTTTTGATATTGATACTGAATCTACATCTGTAATTTTGCTCAGACAAGCGGAGGTGTGAACTCTGCCTATCTAGTTATATAGAAAGCCTTAAGTGATCTTGTCAGCAAGACATCTTGATAAAATAATGAAGGAAAAAGAATTCAAAACAGTTTTTTCTCATATAACCATCTATATTACATGTGCTTTTTATTGAAATGCAATTGACATATAACATTGTGCAAGTTTAAAAATGTACAAAGTGTTTATCTAATATATTTATATATTGCAATGTGATTACCACCCTAGCATTTAGCTAATACCTCTATCATGTCACATAATTATTATTTTGTTGTTGTTGTTGTTGTTGTGGGGACAATTAAGACCTAGACTCTTAGCAACTTTGAAGAATCTAATACAGTATTGTTGACTATAATCACTATGTTGTGCATTAGATCTGCAGAACTTATTTATGCACTAGTTGCAAGTTTGTGCTCTCAAACAACATCTCCCCAACTCCCCCATCTCCCAGCTTCTGGTTACCACCATTTTACTTTACGTTTTTATGAATCTGGCTTTTTTAGATTCCACATATAAGAATATCTTACAGTATTTATCTCTCTCTACCTGGTTTATCATACTTAGCATAACATCCTGAAGGTCTATCCATGTTGTTGCAAATGGCAGGATTTCCAAAACAATTTTTTTTTGTTTGTTTGTAACTAAAATGTGATTACCAAAGTACTCTAGAGACTCTAGAGGATCTCACAGATGCCCGCCATATCCTCTACTTCTGGTGCCAGGAGAAAGGAGAGCATTAGGTAGTTCACTAGATTAAAGTAAAAAGAAAAAGTTACATTTGAAAGTTTTCAGTTTTAAAAATTGTTATATTTAACAACAAAAAAAAGTAGAGGTGAAGCATATGAGTTTTAATCTAATTCATTCTTTGGTTGATTTAATTCATTTATATTTGCATTCATTAGCATACAAAAGAACTAACAGAATGAAAGCAATTACTTAAGTGTAATAGAAACAAAACAAGGGCAAGGATGGAATGTGAAAATTGTACAATTCGACAGCAAGTGTTTGTAGATAAGGAAATTGAGGTAAGGGCTTATATACCATCTGTGCTTAATTTTTCCCCTCATATTTTATCCTTTTTATAATGAAGAAAAATCTAAAAAATGTTGCATTGGCCTAAGTTGTTACTCAGAAGGCTAATTAAAGTAGAAAAAAATGAATGATAGTGCTGCAGAGCTGTACGTCTCCAGGGTTTAGATGATTCATCTTCTTACCCTCAGGCAGATTTAACAAGTAATTTGGATAGATAAACCTAGAGGAGAGGTGATTCCACAAATCATTTCTAGTAATTTATTGTAATGTTTAATTGACCTCCCTTTACTGGCAGGAAGTTCTTAAATCTGTGTGAAATGCTCTGTGCAGCGACTTAAATATCACATGAAAGAAAATCTGAAGAAATAGTTCTCTCATCTGTATCTGGGTCACTTGCAATGCCAGAGCCTTTGTCTCCTCCCTTTGAATAGAAACTTTCTGAAATATATGTCAATATGCGTCTTCTTAACTTCCTCTTCCCAACTTCCTCTGCCATTCTTTACTTAGACAAGTGCAATCTGGCTTCTGCTTCCTAGTTCAAAGGCCTATCATTTCTCTGAAATAGCCGTTTCCAAGGTAACATATGGTCTTTTGAGTTCCAAACCTAAATATGTTTTAAAATTCTTTTTCATTTGACCTCGCTTGGCACTTGACTGGGTTGACAACTCCCTTGTTTGGAAACACTTTCCTTCTTTGAGTTATTTAACATTATTTTCTTTCACAGCTCTGAGGGCTTTCTCATAGTTACTTAACTGTTAATTTTGGGATTACCTGTGCTACATCCTTAGTTTTTTTTTTTTTCTTTTTCCTCATTCTTTACTCTCTCCTTGAACAATCTTATCCACATGCTGGGTCTAATCTCTATCAACTCCAAAATTCACGTTAGTCCATACCTCTCTTCTGGCTTTTAGATTTTTATAACACAACTTTAAAAATGTATAAATAATTATCCATATTGATAACTCAAAAAGCTCTGATTTTCTATGAATTGTACACACATAGACACCACCACCACTAGCACCACCACAACCACCACCAACAACTCCCTGATAAATCAGATTATCACCACAAAATCTCTGTAGTTTGCCTTTCTATTGGCTAGTCCATATGCTGGACATAGGACTTAGAATCAAATAAAATACATACATGGCCCTCTAAGAAGTTTTAGGTCCAGCAACCCTGAACTCTCTCTTAGGTTTACCTCTTAAGGGCTACTTTACCATCTTGGTTTATACCATGCTGTGCTATAATTAATTGCCTGTTTCCTCATATACATCTCTCACACAAAATGATAGGAAATCCTCTATCTGTTTATGTTTCTTTCTAACTCAATATAGATTTGTTGACTTAAATAAGTGGATTATCCAAGTGCCAAATATCCACCTAAATATTGTATACATTTGACATAAAATAAAATTCTCATTTTCTCTCTTGAATTTCATTTTCATACTTCTGTAATTATTCTTCTAGCAGATCAAGAACATTCTATTTATTCTTTCAAAGTATGTATTTTATATTTATGAACAAAATGTAAGGACTCACATAAAATGAAAGTGACTTTTGGTGAAAGTATGGGCCAAATAAATATATTTATAAAAATATGGACTCAAATATTTAAAAACTATCAACTTAAAACATCTGTAACTTTTTTGTACCACTTCATCTAGGATGTGAAAGAAGTGACAATTTTATTGCAACTTTTTATTTAGAAATTCTTACCATGTATTTTTATTAGGTTTATTATTATAATAAAAAAACTTTATTGATATTAGCCCACATATCACAGTGAAAAATCTTGATTATAATTTATAGGTCTTTCACTTTGCATTAGGGTGTGAGGCAGAAAAAATAATTTTTTCTCCTACTCTTTTAAGTTTTCCTGGCTGGACTAATCAAATTAACATGAGACAGATTAATAGGAGAAAATGACCAAATTTATTATACATTAATTATTATTACAAATTTTGTTACATACAGGGGTTCCCTAAGTATATGAGACCTGAGGACAAGACAGATGAGAGAGTTAAAACTTGCTTTTATGCCATCTTGAATTAAGAAGAAGAGGATGGTGGTTGTGTTTCCGTGTGGTTTCAAAAGGCAGGATGGCAATTCACATAGAGATAGAAAAGCAAATCTTTGGTAAATAAATGTTTTTTGGGCCAACTTTAACAATGGGATACAGAGAGAACCTTGATCAAATGGGTCTTGCTAGGTACCTTCTTGTTTATTACACTTAGTTCATATTAAACTATAGTTATCTATGATTATAGCTCCCTTCCTTTCTCTAAATTGTTTTAGAAAGTTAGGGGAAATGATAAAGTTTTTTTCCTGAGTCTTTTACTTCTTAAGAATAACCAGCTTAAAATAATAAATATCCCAAAGAGACATATTTTGGGGTGACAAGCTCTGTTTCCCCTCAAGGATAAGGATATTCTGTAAAGTCTTCAACATTGTATACACATGTTGGTATATGTACATAAATTAGTTTTATGGGATTGGCTCTGTAGCTTTTGAGATTCTCATAGGGGTCTGTTTTCCCCAAGATGTTAAGAACTATAACGATACACTCTTTACTGTGTATTGTATCTGAAAATTGTTAATGAGAAAGAAGAATGTTTTAGAGAAAAATGTCAAATGAATATCTTAAGCCAAAAACAATTTTTTTGTTTTTTTAAATTTACACTACACAAAATGCAGGCTCTCTTGATGCTGACCTTACCAGGGCATTTCCATTTCTTTCTGAATAGATTCATTTTCAATTTGGAGAGTAGCCCGTTTTCCATTACCATGCAGCCACAACATGCTTGAAATTGCTAATTAGGGTGCAAATTGTAGTGGTATTTTTGGTGACCTGGACATGTGTTCAATAGAAACAAAAATGAACCCCTCAACTCATTTCACATGAGCCAGAAAACATCTGCCAGATGGTTATAGCTTTCAGTAACTATTATACTGAATCACATTTGAACTTAGACATATAGTGTTTAAAACTTTCTTCTGAAATTTCTAACATATCCATTTAAGAGATTAGTCTTAAATGAAAAATTACATTCATCTACCTCATATATTGTGATTAGTCTGAAATGGATAATTCCTTCTCACTTTCAAGTCAAGCTAAAAATGCCTTTATCCACTTTCATATAATGCCAACAAAAGATCTGGAAGATTTATTGATATAAGGGTATTCATTAGGATATCAAAATTAATTTCAATTCTCTGAGGTATTTTATTTTAATTAATAAAGCTATGATTCTGCCTATTAATTAGTATGCTGAAGGAATAAGTTTGACATGAATTTAATTCTAATAAAGCATTTATCTTTTAAAATAATAAAAAGAGCATTAACGATCTCAATCTGTTTTCTATTTTTAATAACAGTCTTAAAATTTCATCCAGAAGAGTAATATAACTAATATTCATTATTTTTAATTTAAAATTTTACTTGGAGTATACATATTTCTTACAAATCTCATTATTATTGGTATCAAGATTCCAACACTGTATTTTTTAAAAGATTATTAATATAAGTACAAATTTATTTAATCTGTTATGTTATTAAACTTTCTGTTGACTATAAACTTCATATTTGTCTCATTAACTTATAAAAGTATCAGGGTATGCCACAGGGTATATCTAGGAGTCAAGCCAGGTAGAATCTGTAAATAACTCCCTGTTCTACTTAAACATATATTTTACTTTAGATCCCTGTTATTGGTATATCCTTGTATTTCGAAGCTTTTCTTAAATACAGTTAATATATTTTAAGCAACAGATTAGATTAATAATTAAGAGATTAAATTAATAGTACATCTGATATCACATTAAGAGTGTCACTATAATGGAGCACGTTGAATGACAAAATAATTTTGTATGTTGAATGATTTAAAATAATTTCATTTATGTCAAGTCACAAATGATGGCTTCAAGTGGTATAAGATTAAGTGAACTGGATTGTAAAAAACTAAAACTAAATGGCATTGTTTTGAAACTCTTCAAAGAACTTTTCCATATACACATATATATATGTGTGTATATATATATACATATATATACACATATATATGTATATATATATATGTATATATATATACATATATATGTGTATATATATATATTTATTTTCTTTTTGCAAAAGTATTTGTATTTGAAGGCATCATAGAATTGTTCTCAAATATAACCTGGAAAATGAAGTATTTTCAATCAATACCAAAATAAAAGAAAAATATCAAGATTTTCTATATGGGTTGTTTTTGAATCCTTCATACTGATAACCTACACTGTAAAGGGTTAAAAATAAATATTTTTAAAAATCATTATCTCAATTTTTAAGTATTGGAAATTACTTTAACTGCCTAACTTTAACTTTCTAACTTCCTCTTTAGAGTCAGACAAACTTCAGTTTTATTCTTCTTTTGTAACTGGCTGTGCTATTCTTGGGCAAGTTCCTTAATTTGTTAAGACTTTGTTTCCACACATTTAAATTGGTAATAATAATAGATACATCACAAAGTTGTTTTAAGGACAAACACACACACAGCACCTGGCACATGATAAAGGCTTAAAAGAGGTTCTTAGTAGTAGTAGTAGCAGCTGCAGTAGTAGTAGCGGTAGTATAAATGTTTACTTCATATATGAGGAATCCCAGTAAGATTGATCATTTTTTGTTAGATTAATAAAATGTAATTGTTAAAATTTTTGGAGAACGAGATTTTACACACTTTTCACAAGGTGAAACAAACAAGAAAAGAACAAAATAAAATGAAAAGTCCAGTTTAGTTATTCTTTAAGCCACTTGAATTAAAAAAACAAAATGAGTCTTTGCCTGGAAACATCACATATGTTCTCTCAAAAATATGTTAGAACTTTTATGAAATTTACAATTTGGTTAATTGAGAGTAAATCTGGTATTTAGTAAGACAGAGAACTTATATTTATAGATAATTTTACTTTGGATGCTGTAAAGTGAACCTATACAGCTGTGCAATAAAGATGACTATGTAGTGTAAAAAGAAGACCTACTGGGGAAGAAAAGCAATATGACTATTTAACTACATAAGCATGATTGCATTATTAGCTCTAATGGGTAGCACCACAGGAGAGCTAATGACATTGTTTTGAAAAGCTTTACAGGTTCCAAAAAACTAAATGAACTTCAGTACTCCTATTGACAACAGGTTGTTTCAGAGTTCAACCTTTGTATGCATAGAGAACTTTGAATTTTCCTTAAATAATCTATATGGAATTTTTGATAAAGTCTAAATATGTTAAATAAATATGGACAACACCATGTCAAAATCTATTCTGAGCTTTTATTCTTGAAAATCTATTTAAAAGTATCTTGCAATCTCTAGTTGGTTATTTCGACCTGCTCTCCTAGGAAATTACTTCAAATTGTAGGCTTCAGGGTAAGCAAAAGACATACTTCATAAATAGAAATGATCTTCCTAACAGGGAACTGCCTTTGAAATTCATGCAGTAGTCACCTTCTTGGTAGTATCTTCTTCAATTCACACAGTCCTAGATAAAACCAAAATGATATCATGTCAGTCTTCTGCTTGAAACATTTTTAATGGCTTATGGATGCCCTTAGAATAAAGTCAAAAATCATTACTAAGGCCTTCAAAGCCTTACAAGTTGTACTTTCTACCTAGCTCCAAGAATTATCTCCCTTCCTTCTTTGAGTATCCTCTAAAGTTCAGCGACTATTTGTAATGGCGGGGGGGCGGGGGACTGGAAATAACCAAGTATCTATCAATCAGAAATTGGTTGAATAAACTGTGGTATATTCACACATATTTTCCTCATGTCTATTTATCAGATCAGGGGTACATTTTATCTATGCTATGCTCAGGAATTGAAGGCAACTTTTTACTGAGAAGAAAATTCCTCAAAGGAAAGTACTTTTCTAAACAAAAGCATATTAAAATATATTGACTCAGAATTGAGATGGTAAATATCAGATATGAATGTTAGGTAATTTAGGTTAGATAGCACAATCGAGATTGTGGTTGACTTTCAAACATCTGTGTGTCCCTCATAAATGCTGTAGCTTCTATGCTATTTATCAAATTCAAGAGTAAACAGTTGAGGGGTCCAAGGCAACAAATAAAAATTCCACTCCTCTTCTCAGTGTTCGGGAACTCAGACATAAGCCAGCCAGCGCTTTGCATTCATTCTCCTGGTGCCAGTGATTAGTTTAGGAACAGGCATGAAACCTAAGTGATCTATTAGTCGAATAGAATGTAATTTTGCAGAGATGTTTTCTTTCTCTTGAGCTAGTCATGAATAAGGAAATATGTCTTTTGATGATACTGGTAACTGTCTTAAAACCACAAGATTGAAGCTGCTTTAGGTTGAAGCCATCAATGGCAGAATGGAGTTGGCCCTTAATAACAGTAGAACAGACAGATTATTCAACCTTGGACTGGCTGTTATGTAGGCCAATACATATCCTTTTTGTCTGGGTCACTCTGAATTGCCTTCTGTGTAACATGTAGCCAAAATTATCCTAACATCTGTAATTAAGGTAAAAATTTGATTCTCTAATATGAAATAATTGTCATGGAACAGTTAGCTAATTTTCATTACACTAACATAAATACTTTATTTAGCCTTTTTCATATGATACACTGAAAAGGACTATAAATATCCATTATTTAAAAACTGAGGGGAAAACACTCATTGTAGAGCCATGTAGTGGGGAGAAGCATATGCTGGTAGAGACAAAGAAAAAATATTAATATTTTGAGATTTTAGAGAAATTTTATAAAATAATATTTAAGATGAGTGATAATTTTATTTTTATAAGATAAAAGTAATATAAAATACAAATAATTACTTCTTCAATTATAATTATGTGGAAATACATATAATACTAATAAATGATGAGAATATCAATGTTTATTTGTGTGTGCTTATAGTCAATGAACAAAATTTCCCTGTACAAAATTTTTATGATTCTTTCTCTATCTTCTCCCTACAACAAGTCAGCAGCACAAAACTTAATGTTTGCTTCTTCACTTCTTATTTGTCCTGCATGTAGATTAGAGTCATTGATATTTTCAGGTTACTGATCTATAAAACAACACTGGCCAAGCACCCTAAAATTTTTGGTTGCCTATGAATTAAAAGAAAATTGCTAATATAAAAACTTTGTGAAATAATTTCTTTTTAGGAATACTTCACAACATCAATGACAATCAGAAAATAGGTTATTATTTCACAGATATATATGCATATCCTCTATTATGTTTGAATTATGGTACTATGTTTGCTCTATCAGTTTTCCTGAGAGTACATATTTTGGGATCTTGAGTACACGTAGCTTCAGAGTACAAACATTTTTATAAATAATTTATTATGTCTTCTTTCATCTTTGTTCTGTAATTTTAAATATATATGTGTCTTTATATATTACAAATATATGCATATATATTTACATATATTTGACTATGATTTCTCAGTAACAAGTTACTTGTTAAGTGATGAATCACTATTTTGTCTAATGATTTCCTTGGAATGCATTACTACCATCCTTTTGAACTATTATTAACTCGTTATGTAAATTATAATTTAGTTTCAATTATATACTTTTTTTACACTCATTGTTTTCCACCTCATGTTTGAGCGATAGGACATATATATTATTAAAGCCAAAATGTTTCTAATTGTCCAGTTTTGGAATGTGGTAGTTGGCTTGCTCTTTCAGTATCAGTGTTGAGTTTGTAAAAAGACGTTATTTTTCTTTCCTTACTTTCTAGTGATCATGGTGTCTATGTGTGAGAGGGTTAGGCCTTATTCTCTGACTACCTAATAATATATTGGGTTCTAGAATAATGTTTTGTTCAATGTCATTTTGTTATGTTGATGAGAAAAGAAAAGTTAACTATGGCTGAACTCACTGTTTGTGTGAAGTTTGCACATTCTCCTATGTCTATCTGGGTTTCTCTGATGATCTGATTTTCTCCCATGCCTCAGACATGTGTGTGTGTGTTGTTAGTTGATGTTTCTGCCCCGTCTGAGTGAAGTGTATATGTATATGCATGGTGTGTGTGTGTGTGTGTGTGTGTGTGTGTGTGTGTGTGCGCGCCCTGCTATGGTAGAGCATCCTGTCTGAAGTGGAGGAGGGAGTGGGAGGTGTCCTGCCACCAGTGACTCTGAACTGAAATAAAATAAGCGGCTTGGAAAAAAATTCTATTCCTTATTTTTATTCATCTTTCTTAAATGTATGTAGAGCTCACATATATTTCAATGTTTAATATTAGAAGTGTTTTGAGTCTTTATTTAGAAGTGTGGTGATGTTTATGTGATCAGAAATATGACTTAGGAACTTAACTCTTGTTTTTATCAATTAGCCTATGGTAAAATTGGTTTTGTTATATGTCATTTCTCTTAAAATCATAATTTCCAAAAACCTATAAATGTCATTAAGTGAGGACTTCCTGTACAAAGATGCTAGTTTATTTCTGAGTATTGCATCTTTGATCTGGTCTACATGCTAATGAATAGCGAAGTTATCATCCATTATTGTATAATAGATCAGTGCATGAATGACGAGTTTGTGGATTAGAAGACTTCAGAACATCGATAGTTTAATTTCCACTGCATATAAACTTAGTAGAAAAGTATATCACTTGCTTTTATTTTCATCACAGTATTTAGTCAAATATTACCTCTTGGTTCTTTTAAATGTTGTGGATCTTATTGTCTAATTGTCAATGATATCAAAGGCAACTGAAGATTCTCTTAGAAAACTACTTTAGGCCTAGCCGTCAGAAGATGTGGAATGTCTTATTTCCTAACTCTAGGTGTTTCCACTAAAGCATAATCAGATACTCTCCAACCCTAGGGCTATTTGCAGTTTGGATACAAGGAACCGCTGTGGAGTCCAGAAGGCTTCTGTAGGATTCTCCCACCAGGCAGGGGTTTGGAAGTAGTTGAACTGAGGCATAGATTTGAGATAGATTAGGGAGATAACACTGATCTAAAACAGTATTCAATAATATTTAACTGTTTCGAGGTGAAAAAACAAAACAGAATAACACCCAAATTTCTCACACATTGATTTTTAAATTTAGTGGAATATCAAAAAAGTTGAAATAAAATATGCATTGCATGTAAACCAGATTATATATGAGAACTGACACACTGATACTAATAAAATTATCTCCATACTATACTACTACTATGGATATATTAGGTAGGATTTTAGATAATATTAACTTTACTATATAGAAAGTAAAGTAGTACTATAAAAGTAACAAAGTACTCTAGAGAAAGTGGGCCTTTACATACTCTACATTTTAAACACTTTCTTTAAATCAAGGGGATTTTCACTCACAAATGCTGGCATATTTGCATTTATATGGTAAAATGTTGCCATCTTGTGGCCAGTTCATCTATCACACCTTCCTCTCTTTTCTCAGGGAGAGCCTTTTGTGGGGGGAGCTATTTTTATATGATGCTTGAGTATTTGGGGTCAGATATTATGTCTATTGGGATAACTATTTTAATAAAATAAAAATTTAAGCATATTAATTTAAAATATACATGAAAATAAGTTTATTGTTATGTCACACAATGGGATTTTAATCTGTATCTACTGGAGAATTTTCCTTTTTATTCAAATTACAAACCTTAAATTATTTGGAAATTCTCCCTTAAGAGTCCAGGTGACTTTTTCTTAATGTTTGTAGCTGTTCTGAAGGTCACCACAAGTTACCAAAATGTCCATTTATTTGTATGTAATTTGGGAACTATTCCTAATGCATACTCTATTTTAAACATTAGGGGGCATTATGATGTCATGTTTTGGTTTTCTCTATGAAGACAAGTGTTTTAGTCTATGGTAAAAACCCTAGGTTTTATTTCTGATAACAATACTTCTCTAAATTCAAAAGCATATTTGTTGTGTTTAAACAGTACTGGCAATGAATACGAGCCACATTATGTATACTGGAGGGATATGATTTCTTCAGTCTAATGATCTTCCATCTAAGCTATTTAGGCTAGGATATTTCTTAAGAGAAAATACTTTACCAGTTTATCACTATTTCAATATATGCACACATTTCTAAATTGATATAAAGTCCAAACCAATTTATATTTAATCTCCATATAATAGTTTTAAAACATAAATGCTTCCTCATTAAACTGAAAAATGGCCATTTAAAAATGTTTTTTAATCAATTTTTTTCATTATGTATTACCATGAATGCAAACATTTTTAAAAGTTAAACTTTAAGGTAGAAAATTATGAAACTATTTTCTTAGCATTATAAAAGTTTGAAATATTTAGACAACTAAGATGTAAATTGTTAAAACAAAAATATTTTCCAGGTTAGTGATTTTCTGAAGTTTATTAAGATGTTCTTTTAATACAGCATTTGAGTATTTTATCTTTTCAAAGTTTTCATGTTATTTAAGTTTTAGATTGAATGCAGAGTGAAACAGGATTTAGTAGATTAAATATTTAAATTCAAAATTGTAAATTTTGGTTGAAAGAATATATATATTTTCAATAGGAAGCATATCTTTTACATTTTATCACAAAAGTATAAGGAATCAGGATAAAACAACTTCTGTCTAAGACCATAATTTCTGTCTCCGTTCTAAGTAGTATAACAGTTGTCAATGCTTTCTTTTAAGTTGTATTGAAATTACATAATGTATACACACACACACACATATATACACACACACAATTATTACATTACTACATTCTCTTTATCTCTACAAAAATTAAAATATTAATAATGTGAAGTCAACTTTTAATTTGCTTTCCCAATTTCAGTCCCCTTCATCCAGTATAGATAAAATTATTGAAAATATGTTGTATATATATATATACTGAATGTTTAAGGATTCAAGTAAAGGTGATTATGGTATCTTTTTTGCATATTTCTAGGCATTAGGTGCACAGAGAACAAAAATTTTATATCCTTTTTTAAAAAAAAATTATGTTGGTAGCTCTAAATTAGTCATGGTGGAAATATTTACACCATGGAAATCAGCAAATTCTACAAATCAGGATTCATTCCCCCCCTACCCCCGCCCTCCACTCCCTGCCCACACACACACACATAGAGCTTGTTACTAGTAGACCAATGGGCGCTTTTTGCCTGGAACCATTATTGGCATTTTGTTTAAAGCAAGTCTTCTTGTGAAAGGTTTTCCTATCCATTACAGAAGGTTTAGCATTCTTGATCCCTGCCCATTAAATATCAAAATAGCAAATCCTAGTCACTGAAATCACTAGAGGGATGACTAAACATTATGTGGCAGCATAGCAATGAAGAATTAATGAGATAGGCAATTCTAAAGGTAGAATTAGACACAAAAATAATGTATTTATATTATCATCTACACTGTTTAACTTCTTGGTCATATTGTTAGTCTGCTTATTAATAGGACAAGCATGTGGAAAGACAGAAAACAAGGAAACCAGTTAGGAAGCTGTAGTATGTATCTGTCGTTTTGCCAGCCAATAGCATTCATTTTTCTTCTGCTAACATTACATTTCAGATGTCCTCTAGGCTCCAAAGCTGTGCTGCCCAGTATGATGGCCAGTAACCACATATGGCACTGGGCACTCAAAACGAGGCTAGTACAGTTGAGGAACTAAATTTTTAATTGAATCGATCTATGTTGGAAGTGTAAAAGATGCATTGGATTTTGAAAACATGCTCCATATTAAAAATAATGCAAAATATTTTATTAATAACATTTTATTTTGATAAGATGTTGAAATGACAATATTCTGGATATGCTGGGGAAAAGTATATTATAATATATGCTATAATTAATAATTAACTTCACTGATTTCTTTTTACTTTTTAAAATGTGGCTACTAGGGCATTAAAAATTATATATGTAGCTCACATAATATTTCTATTAGACAGTGCTGCTCTAGAAAAAATTACCACTTATTCTTGCTGAGCCCATGCACTTTTGGTGGTCTTGACTTCATCGCAACTCTGAAAGTAGGCAGTGATTCAGGCCTGACCAATCAGAACACTGTATTGTAATCTTTTTAAGAACAGTTACATGACCCAATTTCAACCAATGAAAGTGAGGCACAGAATTTTAGTTCAAACTGCTGAGAAAGAATAGTTCTCCTTTTTCGATGGACTTGAAGCTGTTGGTTAGAAGCCTAGAGCTGGTAGGGTCCATATTATTGCCTTAGAGAAAGTGCCAGGTTGGACATGAAGCTGACATTGGAATGCAGAGCAAGGAAGTAGAGACATATGGACTCTGAAAACCAGGCCTTTTTGGCTCAAGCCTGTTTAAGTTAGATTTTCTGCTACTTTAAAAATAAAAATTTCTTATGGGTACAGAGGCAGGAGACATTTAAAGGCTGGGGCTTTGGCAGCGGCAGTGGGGATAGAGAATATCAAATCTAAGACACATTGCAGGATACATGGTCCTGATTTGACTTAAGAAGCACAAGGAGTAGAGATAGGAAAATGTTGAAAATATCAAAAAACAGCCTGATCATTAATTAATTGTGTTAAATGATAAAAACAAGTTTTATTAGTTTTATGTGATATTAAACTTGTTTTGAAATTCAGTGTTTCCTAATAATATACTAAATTCAAATCCTCGATAACCTGGTTGTCAGCATTGGAAAGTGATTCTTCTTAGTTTACCATGTGGCTTTCTATTTAGTCTTTATTTAAATGCTAGTGCATAATTAGTGAGATTAGGAATTATTATATATATTTCTGGCTCTAAACTAGAAATAAATTGACAGTGATTAATATACATGCAAGTGTTACAGTTTACATAATTAGCTTTATCTGATCAACCACACAACTCTGCTCCTCTCATGAAAGAGACCCATAAATTCACGCATGGCTCAGTCACTATGTGTAACTATCGCATATTAGCTCTGATGCAAGCGAAAGCATTCATTTTTTTAGTCAGGTTCCTTCTGATATCCATGAACTTTTACGAAGTGTCATGTTTATATTTTTGGTTAGTCATAATTTAGTTTTTGATATCCTAAGTTTCAATTAAATCTTTATTCCTTAGTAATCTTAAATGTTTCAACTTTTAAAGTTTCATTAATCTCTAGATTTTTGAAATTTATTTTTTAAATTATAAAAGTAACATAAAAAAATTTCATAACTATGCTTTAGTTTTTACTTCTGTCCAGCAGTTTACTTATGATACTGAAAGATTTTCCAGAATGTTTGATCCTCCCCACTTCCTTAATAGGCTTAATGTTGGATCACTGGGGAGAAGATAGAAAAAGTTAAAAAAAATATTTACTAAAAGGTAACCAAAATAAGATAAGCTTTCTTATTATGATAGAAATTTCTCAGAGAGCCCAAAACATTAGATAGAAAAAATAAGCTCCCAATAATGTATTGGTTATACTCAACTCAAATACAAGTGATTGAACAAGTAGAGATAGTTCAGTGCTCTTGATATCAACAAAACATTACCTACTGGAAGAAAGAAAGATAGGTCTTTCTAACTGTATAATAGTGGAAGGATACTTGCATAATTACAGGGCTACAGTGACAGCTGCTTACTATGTCCGCTATCATGCACTGCAGGTGGTAATTTATCCATGTGCTTCCCATTCATTTGAATGGAAAACAATAGGGGGTGGCCCTTATGCATCCCATATAATTGCAGACATTTTAAGCACTATCATTGAAGATTTCTCATTTAATATTGTGTAAAAATATGGCTTATTTTTTAAAAAAACTGGACTTCCTTGCTCTATAGAACCTTTTAAGTACTATGCCTAGAGTTTTTGTCTTCTTATTTTTTTCTCTGAAGTTATTATTTTCATATTCCAGGGTATACGTAAAGGGTTAAAACAATAGCAACAAAATTTCTTTGGGTGGATATGGGTTTAATGAAAATATTGAATAACATGTTTTCTTTTCATTAACATTTCTAAATATAAGTACGATAACAAAAAAAGCTATCAAATATATTTTGAGTTCATGAGGCTTGTATTTCATAAAATTGCTTTTAATGGTCATTTTACTTGCAAATATTTTCTGAAGGCCTTTAGTATTCACTTACTTACAAGGAAGTTCCTAGTTCTCCAATCTCAACCATCCAGAAGAGACCTGAGGACCAGGAAGTAAACAAGTTTTCTGCGCAACTAAAGCTGCTGGCTTCAGATTTTAAGGCCAAAGCCATACATGGTCTGTAGGAGAGGCTTTCTACTTTTGATCAGAGGCTCTTTTCTCTTACTTAGTGCACAATTCTTACAAAAATACACAAGCAAACTCAAGCCAACAAACAGCTTTATTTCTTTATATAAATTCAATTAGAAACGTCAAAGAAGAAAAGACTAGATAGGAGAAGAAAGGTTTATTTTGGTCACTTCGTACTCAACTCACATTTGAACTGCTTTCTATAGACTACCTAAATCTCCAGGGTCAGAATTGATCACCATCCTCTGGGCTCCCAGAGTGCTTTTAAGAAATAATTTGACATCATTTCAGGGTTGATATTAAAAATATTTAACAACTGGCCAAGTGCAGAAGTGAGAGATTTTAACAGTTCTGTGCTGCCCATTAACCCTTCAGTACAGATAATAGCCTCCAAATAATAACAGGCCACATTTACTATCATACAAGGATTATATCACATAATTTTACCAGAAGCTGAATTATATCATGAGGCATGTTTTAGATACTTAGAGTTGAGGGTGAGATGAATATACTGAACATTTACATTTTAATTATAATTATGGTTGATAAAGTTCCTTTCAGTGTATATTACATTAAGTTAATGAACTTGGTGAGCAGAACTTGAGCAAATCATCAGTTTCACTCCAATTCATTATAAAATGTAGGGATCATTAATGTGGATTTCTATTTTACTTTACTCAAAGGAAAGGCAGAGATTACTTCTACTATCAGCCCAACTTGTTTCTCCACCATGTAAATGGTCAGCTCTAAGTCTCAAACTACATTGAGCCTGCAATTTGGCCTTTTATTGTTTTCATTCCTAATCTAATTAGGACCTGATTACCCTTTAGAAAGTTTTTTTCTTTCCTTCCTTTCTTCCCTCCCTCCTTTCTCTCCTTCTTTCTTTTCTTTTTCTTTCTTTCTATAGTTTTTGAGTCATAATTTTTTTGAGACACACAATGAAATGCACATATTTAATGTACACAATTTGGTGTTTTGATATATATAAAGCTATAAGCAAAATCAAGATAGTGAACAAACCTATCACCCCATGAAGTTTTCTTATGTTCCTTTATAATCCTTCCCTCACATCCCTCCTCAAGATCCATCCCCAAGCAATCACTGATCCATAAAAACTTTGAAAATTTTCTTATTTTGATAGTTTAGTGTTATAGATTCTGATTTTCATAAAGAAATTTGATTGTTTATTTCAAAATGCTTAGTGTACAAGTGGATTGGCTTTATATAAATATACTTCAACCAAATGTAAGTAAGCTAAATAGGCTCAAAATAAAATGAAATAAATATGCTCCTTTTATAATAGTAGAGGCCATTTTACTACACAAAATGAATGTTTTATATTGAATGTTTTAAAGTGACTACTCAGAAACAAAGATTCTGGCACATTATGTCTTCCCAAGGTAAATGAGCTATTCAGAAAGCCAAAATTTCTAGTCTTACATTTAGACATATATTTGTAAATTAAGGCATAATGGATAGAAAAGCTACAGGAAATGCTGACCCTGTGAAATCTGGGTCTAGAATTATTTGATTTAAAAATTAAAGAATTCTCTGTAGGTGGTATGAATCACTTTTTATTTTTAAACATTATTATTTTTTTTTATCTGTCTCTTCCTTATTCTGATTTTGGTTTAAAGGTAAAAAGTGAGTATCTTATGATATGTATTATAGTCACTGCGTTATTGTTGCATCCATTCTAGCGAAGGGACAAAGGGCCAAGTAGCCTCTTTCTGTCCTAGGCATGGGACTGAGGAATACCATTCGTGTGTGTCTCTGTGTGTATAGGTTTGTAAAGAAGTATAATTAGAATAGGATTCCAGTACTGTAGTTTTCTGTTTCAATATATGCAAAATAAGAATAATAGTTTTGAAGTTACGTTAAAGGTAGAGAATATGTGTAAAAGAAACCTGGTGTACAATATGTACTCAAAGAATGTTAGTTATTATTAAAGAAAAAAATTTATATTTTAATGCTGTTTGAATCAAAATGTACACATGTCTTCAATCCCCCACCTACTTGCCCTTTAGAAAATGGTTATTGATTTTTTGAACTCTGAAAGCTATAGCTGTCTCTGGTCAAGAAAATCTCCAGAATTGGCAGGGTATTGAGTTAGCTGCTTGAAAACAGCCATGAGAGGGTCACTTCTGATTAGAACTGACATCTAAGATTTTTTAAAATGAGTTCCTTCCCAGCCTGCTCATGGACTCCACTTTATTGTTCATAAAATTGCAAGCCCTGTTACTTAAAATAGCACAGACACTACATTTACTTTCTGCTGGCAATTAATATAATTAAGAATAATTAAAAGTTCAGGCACTACTAATTCCCTCATAAAGTGTCCTCAAGCTGACATAGCTGTAAGGATTTAAAAAAGTGCTAAACCCACATGGTGTGGGGACCAGTGCCTTGTCCTTGAATTGTTTGTTCCTCTTCTATGAGGAAATAAGTACAGAAATTGAGAGTGCCAGGATAGGCAAGCACATGACTTAGTTTTTGACAAAAGTATTGCTCTGGTAGGGGTTGGCAGGGGAAACCGCTGGTCCTTCACTATAGTAATCCACAAAGCACTGGTTTAAGATGAAATCTTTGTGCATAAGCAGGTAACAATTTAGGTGGTCCCCAAACCACACTCCCCACAGAAGCACCTGTTATAAAATCTGGTTTTATAATAAGAATTTCATTTGTTAGGATCATAGACATGAAGATCAGTTTTAAGGTTCCTTTATAATATTTCTGCAAAGAGAGGTGGGAATTAACATTTATGAAGCAACTACTATCTTAGTTACTTTTATAATAATTACTACAGCTTAACAAAATATTGGCCTGATGTCCTAACAGTTTAGTTACCATGAAGGCCACTTAGCAGTATGGTTAGCAAATGTTAGTTAGCAAAGGATAGAAACGTCTTGGATGGCTGTGTGTGTGTGGCCTTTAAAGAATTCAAAATCAAAGTTAGAGTGGCTTTCTGTTTTTGCTCTGTATGTAACTCTTCAAAGGCTCTGTTTTTTTTTTTTGACCACTTTGAGGTCTCATGGATAGCATAACTTTGAATATTTTCTTGCCGATGTTGAGTATCCCTACAGCCCTAGGGAGAAGGTGAGGATCAAGGCGAAGCTGTGTATCTAATTTGATGCTTATGCAGAGGAAATTGAGCAAAGCTTTGCATCATGCTTTACTCTGTGATGTTCTTATATCCTGGATGTGTTAGAGAATGAGTTCTATATGGAAATATACTGAGCTACCAGTATGGCAAAAGAAGTCATGTATTCTAGACTAGTTCTTTTAGTTCAAATATTACCCATTTCCTATTTTCTCTTGAGAATGTTTTCTTGATGCTTCAGGCATAATTTTAAGATGAATAAATAAACCTTCAAGATTTCCTAAACAAAGATTTCTTCTAGAGGAATTTAAAAATATTTTCAAATTTTTTATTTATTTTATGAATTTAAACTTTCTAGCTGGGTCAGAACATTCTTTTAAATTTTCTTTCCCATTGACTTGTGATGACAATATTTACTATTGTATTGGCTTTGCTAAGAATATTTTAATAATTTAATATCAAATGTTAATAGAATTTATGGTACAAAGGCCAAGGCATCTGATCCTGAGAGTCAGAATGAAGGTTACCTGGTCATGAGCATCAACATGGATGCTGGAAGAGAATTTCATGTCCACTCTGTCACTGAGATGTTCAATGACTGGCACAGGCAAAGTAGCGTATTCTCAATATGATAACTAAATGTTCTGTTTATTCTCTTCTAATTAATGAAGAGTTAATATTTAAATTCACACATCTGTTTGGAAAAGTGCCCTTTAACTGAAGATTTTGCTTTGGAAGAAAAATAAATTATTAAAGAAAGAAAGTAACTAGTTTGTAAATAGTATAACAGTTTTTTAAAAACAGCTTTCTCATGAAAGTGATTTGGTCCTGGTACTGATATCTGTGCTAGTGCACTCTGAGCCTATTCTCATTTGGAAATAAAGAAACAAGCACTCATTAGGATACGAGCCTTTTGGTCATGGACTCCTGGATTCTGAAACCATATATAACTTCTAAACTAGAGAAATTAAAACTGTTTGTACCAAATTGAAGTGGAATTTTCTCTAATTAAAATGCTAATAAGCTTTAATGATACAGAGTAACTTAAGAAAGAAAAACTGAAAGAGTTCATAATTAAAATAAAGTGATTTTATAAAAATTCTAATAAATATTAAAATCTCCTAAATTGTTTCTGATTTAAATTGAACTTGGACACTATTTGCTTTACTTCCATTTCCTTTTCCTACCTCCAGTCCTTTTTTCCTTTTAGGGATGTACATGTATAAAATTTAACTCCTTACTATGCAGGTACGAGGCTAAAATATCTGCATTCTCAGTTAATTCTCACAATATTCCTATGAGGTACTAGAGAGCTTTTCTTACCATTTTACTGGATGAAGACTTTTAAGCATAATATTCTGATTTACCTCAATAAATAAGGAACAAAATATTCAAGTGATCATATCTAAATTTATCATTTATGTATGCCCTATCTGAGAGTAGAACCGTCATCAGATAAGTGAATATAGTGTGGCTGGTTGTAGTGAGTGCCAGCTGACCCGCCTTCCTCAGTCTTCCTGCATTAGGTGTGACTGGTCGACTGGTGGAGGCCATATGGGAGGATAGTGGTGTGCCATTTCTAGGGTAAGGCATTTAAGGAGTGGATGTGCCCACTTCATGCTCTTTTCCTCTTTTTCCAACCGGGTGAAGATCACAACAAGGCCTTTGGAGATACTGGAGCCACAATATAGAAGCAGCCTTTGTTGTCAAGAAAATCTGCCCATGGACCAGGCTCTCGCAGTGGATGATTATAAAAACTGGAAATATGCTTCCTAATGTGTTTGAGCTATTGTACCATTTTACATTTATTTTTTAAAGCAGCTAGTCTTATATTAATGCATACTTATTTTAATGGTTTCATTTCTTTCTTTCCTAAAATTTCATAACATACTCTGTTAGGGGCACTTAACTCTCTTCACATTGATGTAACTTAGAAGATACAGGTTTCCATTAGCTATTAGAGTCCATATTGCTCTTATCATTTTCTTTCCATTAACCTTTCCATAATTTTTGGCACAAGCTCAGTAGATTGATTATGAAATAATGCTAATTTATGATTATCACTATCTTAAGATGAAAAGCTTACTATTTCTTAATCATTT
Source organism: Pteropus medius (assembly GCF_902729225.1). NCBI lineage: Eukaryota > Metazoa > Chordata > Mammalia > Chiroptera > Pteropodidae > Pteropus > Pteropus medius. The sequence continues at coordinate 540,902 of NW_024353908.1, forward strand.
TGTTGAAAGTTTGCTGATAACCTTTTCAGTGCATACCATTAAAAATGTGAAATAAAGATTGAGGCCAAGACATATATATTATAAAAATACTGTATATGTTTGTAGTTAGTCTATTACTTGGTCATTTAGAAAAGATGTGGTGATTTTCAACAATTCCTAGCTGTGAAATAAATAGTACATATCAGTAGAGAAAACTGGGGTTTTATTTCTTAAGTGACACTAGCTGTATCACCACGATCAAGTAACTTACTTTCAATAAAACTCAACTTTGAATATACAGTAACAACTGATAACATTTATTGACTGTTGTCTCTGTATCCTAAAATGGCCTAGATGGTCTCCATATATTAATTCATTTAATCTTCACTACAATACTATGAGATAGTACTACTTTTAACCCATTTTACCAGAGGGAAATGGAACAGTATGTTAGAGTTATTTGATGAAAGTCACTCAGCTAATTGGTAGCAAATATGAGATTTGAACTCTCAGCCTGGCCGCAGAATAAACACTGTTAACCAGTTTACTAGTGCTTTCTCAAACTAGAGTGTATCTGAATCACATGGAGAGCTATTGAAACACAAATTGCTGTGCCCCATCCCTAGGGTTTTTAAGGTAGCAGGTCTGGAGTAGTACCTGAGAATTTATACTTCTAACCAGTTCCCAAATGATGCTGATTCTGTTGGGCCAGGGACCACATGGGGAGAAGCACCGAGGAATATTCTATTACTTTCTCTCTTCAGAAATTTGATCATCTATAATTTCTTTACAGGAGTAGTTATTCAAATTAGTTAAATTACATTATTAAAAATGCTCTCAATACTAATATTTCATATTTCTAGAACATAGACATATGTTCTGTGTTCTAGGTGCCAGGCTGGCTGGTCCAAGGTCTGGCTGGTTCAAGGTCTGGCTGTGATCCAGGTCCATGGGCTAAGAATAGGATCCCGGATTTAGAATGTTAAGTAAACATAATTCAGCTTATTGTATCACACATGTGTGGCTGAAGGCCACTATTATACTCTACTATGTGAGGAGCCATGCAGTCCAATGGAGAGGAGAAGGGAGAGCAGAAGTGGAGCACAAGAAGGGGAACAGATGAAGTGCATGCAATACTGCGTGTCTGGCGCAATAGACTGCACTTCCGCCAATAGAACTGCGCTCTGCACAATAAAGTTGTTGCCTGATGTTTCATTCTCATGTCAGCCTCTTGCTCATTCTTCCAACTGGGTGTCTCACCATCGAACCTTCCCGTCTTGATCAACTTATCTCTGTCATTTGGTGTAGCCGGCATGATGAGCTCAGCCCTGACAATCAAAATGAATTTTTCTTGTCTTTTTCTTTAGATTCTTGAAACATTTTAAATAAAAGAAGAATTGTCTTATTTGAGCCAACAGTTAATTATGTGATAATTCATTTTCTTAGCTGATTACTATTGTTTGAATCACACTAGCACTTTTACGTTTGTCTTTGGAAACACTTTATTATATTATAATTTACATGGTGGATTTTTAATATTTGTCACCTTTTTCTATTTTTTTAAGTTTTCCTGGGGAAACAAATCACTTTTTATCCTAACAGCTTATTCTGTGCAACCATCTGACAAGAAGTTCTTTTTATAGCCTTTGAATTACAATTTGAATAGTGTTTAATTTTTCTTGGACATTCATTGTAAAACCAGAGATATATTTAGATAGTTTGAAAGGAGATAGAAAAAAGAGATATAAAGCAGTACTATAAAGATGTGAAGAAAAAAATAGAAATAGAAATTAAGAGAGTTTATATAGAGCAGGGGTCCCCAATTCCTGGGGCCATGTACTGGTACAGGTCTGTGGCCTGTTAGGAACCAGGCCATGTAGCAGCAGGTGAGCTGCAGGCGAGTGAGCGAAGCTTCATCTGTATTTGCGGTCAATCCCCAGCACCAGCATCAGCTCCACCTCAGATTATCAGGCATTAGATTCTCATAGGAACACCAGTCCCTGGTGCCCCAAAAGTTGGGGACCACTACTATAAAGTATAGAGGAAAAATATTCTAAAAATACAAATTTATCATAAATTTAAAAAGTTCTTTCTGTCATATGTATATGTCATATATATTTATATTCTATACATATATATATAGTGATTTAATGCACAGTGTGCTTTCATGTATTCAAGCTGTCGTGAATTTTAAAAATCTTATATTATTTTTCATAAATTCCATTCTAAATTTTCATTTATTTGCAACTGAGAAAGTCTGATACATATAGCTTTAGATTATAGATAAAATATGTAACTCTGAATAGAAATTGATGACTTAGAGATAATAAAACCTTTTGATTTTTCTGCTGTTAAGCGTTTCTGTCTAGGATCCAGGAAGAATGTCTTCCTCAGGATTATTTGCCTTCTAACATATTTGGAGTTTGAAATCATGAGCGGGGGGAAATATTCTGAAATAGGAGAAGGATGTGAGTTGGAATGGTCAAGAGAAAAGAATTAAGAAGTAAAATAAGTGAAGAGAACATGTCCTAATTAAAACCACTTTTGTATCTTTTAGAAGCCCTCTAATGCACATAGATGAAAGCAGAGCTGCTTGTTTTATTAGTTGCCTAACCAATCAATACCATCCTGGAAGTAACAACTGTATAAACACAAAGACTGCAGCAAACGCTTTGTAGAGCCACCTGCACTCTGATCTAAACTGAACCGCAGTGACATTTCAAACATTCTCATGAGAAGTTTTCTACTTTCCCAGGATACAACATTCCACATAGTTTATAAGATTATTGGAATATGTTCAGCAACATTTTCTTATTCCAGTAGGTGTAGTACAGATTTTCAAGCCACAGTTGGAAAATATGATCATCCTTGATTTTGAACATATAAAGCTCAGATATATTGCTATTACTATTTTAAAAGAACATGTAAGAATTGAAATCTGTTTCTGATAATTACTTGTGCATGTATTCCTGGTCTGTATTATTATTATTTTTTATTTCTTTGAATTTTTCTTCAAATTAGAATGATGACTAACAAAGTTGTGTTGCATTATAAAGTTTATCTTCCTGTGGGCTATCATATCAGAGTCTTGCAAAATAGTTAGATCTTTGTATAAACCCAAAACAAAACGTGCTAATAATAATTAGTTCGAACTTCTAAATAGTTTTCCTTTGAATAAAACAGAGGCATTATCTGCTTTTTAATGCCTGATCGGAACATTTACTGTTTTTTTACTAGCCTGATCGGAACTTTGAGTTAAAATTTATAGTTTTAAAAATAAAGAGTTAATAATTAATAAACACTTTCCCTTTGCTAAGTAACATGCTAGGGTTTTATTCATGGACTTATTTAATGTTTACCACAGCAATGTGAGGTAAATATTGTCATGATTTCATGAGGACACTAAAAGTTAGAAAAAATAAGCAATTTTCCTCAAATCCCACAGGTGTCTGAGCTAGAACTTTAACCGAGTTCTAACTGAAGTATAGTAAGATTTGAAGAAGACTATTTTCCATTCATTATTATTCTCAATAGTTACACACTAACAGTTGAATTGATGTCATATTTATTGAATTTAGGCTTTTTTGCATAAGGTGAATTGTGTCTGTCTGTAATAATAAAATATATGCAGCCATTAATTTAAAAAAAATCCACATATATCCACAAATAAAGTGATATGGTGGAATTAGTTGTAAGAGGGAGATGGATAAGAGAGAGCAGAAAAGTTTTATCTTATTTAATTCTCTTCACATACATATACATTTATTATTAACATTATGGAAAGACCAAGTTTTATGGTCTAAAATTTGGGGTTGGCACCTCTTTAAGAAAAAGACAAAAATATCTGACTTTTACAAAGTCTTAAAGAAACAAAATAAAATCTTATGAACATTGTGAGGACCCTTTCCAGGGCCTCAAAAGTACTCTATCTGTGAGGGTTCCTAAAGCTTAAGCTTCATTATCTATGGTATGTTTGCCTCAGGTGATTGTCCTTTTTTTTTATAAATGAGCAAACTTAAGGCAGTAAGTGAAGGAATCAGAATTTAAATATAGGTCTTTCTGATTCCAAAATCAATGTTTCTAACAACTCTGTTATACTTCTTAGGCACTTCATTAGCAAAACCAGAAGTTATAGGAGCTTTAAATACACTTCCCTATTATCAGCCTACCTTAAAAAGACTAAATAAGAATCACCTCACATTTATATGTGTTATGATTAGCGATATACCCAATTTATCCAAGGCGATTTCAAGAAGTTCCTTTACACATTAGCACAGTATAATTTTCACTTCTTCCATTCAGTCCCCAATTTTCTTTACCTGTTAGCTGATGACTTAAATTTTTTTAACTAGTGGCAAATTTTTTCATTCCACTAATTAAGAGAAGGGCTCAAAATGTAAATACTAGAATGCTGGCTCATCAAATATTTTAGCTGATAGTGATTTACTTTAATTGGAAATAGTTGATTCTTTCTGAATTTAATCAATCCAGAAGAATGTTTCAAAGAAAAGGACCAAAGTTGGCTGACTGTGAAGCTTGAGGCAAGACAGAAGTTCAGGAAGATGAATGTGATTTAAACAAATCTTACATTTGATGATTCACAATTGTACCTGGTATTTTCATGTTAACTTATACATGTATGTACACAAACCAGCTGTAGGTAGAGATATTTTTGGCAAATATGACAATAGATGTGAGCTGTTAAATTGAAATGCTTTTGAGTCTCACGAATATAGCTAGGCTGCTTCTGGTTTCTTATCGAGTCTCCCTTCTTCCCTTTTTAAAGCGGTCAACCACGTTTAGAGGAAAATTTATCCTCAGAATGTATATTTGAAAAACAGAAATTTTCAGATCTGGTACCACTAACAAATCCAATGTGAGATGAATAAAAATGAATCCATACTTACACACATGCTAGTAAATTTATAGAACACCAAAAAAAAAAAAAAGGATTATGAAAAAGGTCAGAGAGAGAAAGAGAACGTACAAAGGAATAGCAATTAGAATGACAAATGATTTATCCATAGCAACTCCAGAAGCTAGAAGACAGAAGAATATCTTCAAAGAACTGAGGGAAAATAATTGTCAATCTAGATTTTCAGCAAAAATATCTTTCAGGAATAAGAACAAAAATCAAGACATTTGCAGAAAAAAACTGAATTTACTACCAATAGATTCTTATTTTTAAAAATCTTAATATATATGTATATATGTATAAAGAAAAACTTGAGTTTAGATGTAAAAATAAAAGTAAGGAGAACTACTATTGACTGATAAAACAATTATAATGACGTAGAGTATATTTATAATATGTAATTAATACCTTGATTCTAACAAAGTTTCCTCTCCCATTGAGACATCAAACCCATTGATCCTGAAACTTTTTCACTTCTTTTTACTTGAACAGCTTAAACATTATAAATACAATTATGTATATACCTCCTCTCTTGGCTTCACTGACATCTTTGCACTTTCATGGTAAAGCCAATATGTATTTAAATTGAACTCAGAACCAGTTTAGTACCTGTTTCTCTGCAGCTGAATTGTAGGAGGAAAATAAATTATCACCCTGATTAATTTTACTTTTAAATTAATAACTACTTAACTTAAGTGAGACTTAAATACTGGTTGGCAATAACACTTTATTTCTTTATTTTATTGTCTCTACCACTGTCTTAGCTGACTATTAACTTGTTTCTATCTCTCCACATCTTTATTATCTCCTCTCTAGCCTCATTCTCTGTTGTTGACATTGCTTCCTATTTCACTAGAAAAATCAAAGCATTTTAAAGAAAATTTTGTACACATCTCTGTCATCCACAAACTGTTTTCTTACTTATTGCAGTGATGAACTAGCCATGCTGCTATCTAAAACTACCCTCTCCTCTTGTGTGCTAGATCCCATCTTCTCTCCTCTACATAAACATCACTATTCTGGCCAATTCTTTTCTCTCTATCCTACATGATTGATTTCTTTCTTTCTAATTGTATTTTCCCAGTTGCATAGAAACATACTTTCTCCCATCAAACAAAATATAAAAGAAAACAACAAAAACAAATCTGGACTTTATTTCCTCTACCAATGACTTCTTTTCTTTGCTTTCATTCACAGTTAGTTTTTCTAAAGAGTGTTTATATTTCTATCTCCAATTCTTGTGCACATTTTATTTTTTTTGCTTTAAAAATATATATAAACATATTTCAGGGTATAACTTAATTTTTTTAAACAAATTAAACATAATCATGAAAATAGCACTCAGGACATAATATTATCAGCACCCCAGAGACCTCCTTTACACTCTCTTCCAAAAACAACTCCCCCAAACTGTCAAGTTCTCTGAATTCTAACACCATAGATTGGTAATATTTATTTTGTTTTTATAAATGGAGTTATAGATCATGTACTCCTTTGTGTCTACCCTCTCCTCTTTAACATTACATTTGTGAGATTATATATATGTATGTATATATGTGTGTGTGTGTGTGTGTGTATAGAAAGAATATATATATTCTTTCTCTTTTAAATATGCTCCAATTTGGACTTTGTCGCCAGCACTCTACAAGTATCACTCATGTTGTCATAAATAACTCCACATTGCTCAATTCACTAGTCAAATATCATTTTACTTGACCTACTTGATCTCTTTTATTTTACACGTTTTTCATTTTGATGCTAGAACATTTTAGTCTTGTAGTTTTCTACTTTCCTCCCTTATCAGTCTTTCTCTGTCTCTTTTGCTGGTTCCTTCTCTTCTCAATTTTCCCTTAATGTTAAACTGTCCCAGGGATCAATTTTGATCCTCTTCCCCACCCCGCCCACATCACTTTCTGGTTGATTTTATGGTTCTAAACAACAACAGAATGGTTATGACTCCCAAATTTCTACCTTAGGTCCAGATTTCTTCCCTGATATCCAGATCGGTATATGCGATGATGTACTCAATCGCCTAATGGATAGCCAGTTCCCAATAAGTAAAATATTAAGTTCTGAATTTCATTCTTCAAACCTGATCCAGCTAAAACCTTCTCCATCTCATTTGTTAGCGATTTTCCTTCCAGGTGCTCAAAGTCAAATAGTTGGAACTATCCTCGAATCTTCCTTTCTTTCACAGCACATCCTACCTATCAGCAAATCAATTCACTCTTTCTTTAAAACGTATGGAGGGACACAAACTATTTCTTATCATCCTCACTCTGCCCATGTAGGGGCCAATGTCATTCAGTCCTTGGCTTACCGCAATAGGCTCCTTTCTCATTTCTTTCCTGCTACCCCTGACTTCATCCCCCATATATTCACAAAGGAGCAGTCATTGCAAAATGTTTAAGTAAACTTTTATTGAATTGTAACATGTCATTGCGCGCTTTAAAAAAATAAACACATCCATGTGATATCTCCAGAAAAAACAGGTAGATTTATATGAGATTCTTCCATGTATTTACATGTAGCAGTAGTTCATCTTTATTGCAGAGTAGTATTCCATTATGTGAATATATCAAGTTTATTGATCAATTCTATTATCAATATATATGATTATTCTTTTCAGATTTTGATTGTTATATGTAATGCTATTATGAACATTCTTGTACTTTATTTGTACTCATACATAGTCTTAAGTATATAACTATAAGTTAAATTGCTAAGTTGTTAGTTCATAGAGTATCTATATGTTCAGTTTTAGTACATAATGTCAAAACATTTTAAAAGTGTCTCTGCCAACTTACTTTTTCACAAGATTGCGTGCAAGTTCAAAAATTGTTCCACATTCTCTTGCCATCACTGAGTATTGTCAAACTTTTTTATTTTAGCTGTCCAAAATTTTCATGTTTATTTTTCTATTTACATATTTATTAGTCATATAATATCTGTTCTTATAAAGTACCTATTCCAGTCTTTTGCTCATTGTTTTATTACGTAGTCTTTCTTTTACTGATTTGTAGGATCTTTATAGATTCTAGAAAAGAGCTCTCATTGTATATAAGTATTAAAAATATCCTACACTGAAGGTCACCTCATTATACTCTAAATGGGAGTTTTGACGTTTTAATTTTATGGAAGTCCAATTAATTTATTTTTTCTAAGAAATTTAAATTTATTACTATCCTTATTTGTGCTCTATTTAAAAAATCTTTTCTGTCCAGTGGTCATAAAGGTTTTCATATTTACAAATCTCTTGAATTCTATTTTTATGTATGACTTGTTGAAGTAGAGGTCAGGATTCAAATAATCAGTCTTTCTTCATTGCACTGTAGTACCCCTTTCTCATAATTCAATTAATATAAATTTTTGGTTCTGTTTCTGGACTCTATTTCATTCCAGTGGTAACTTTTTAAAAATTCTTTTCACAAATGTAAAGCTTTCTTAATTTATGTAGCTTCATGATAACATTCCAGTCTTAATACTGGAAATGTAAGTCTTTAATTTGCTCTTTATCTTCAAGTCTTGGCTTTTTTGACATTCAATTTTGATATACATTTTAGAAACTATTTGTCGATTTACATACACACATGTGAACACACATTTGTTGGTATTTGGTTTGGGATTTTGGTAAATATTCCATGTATAGTTGAAAAAATATGTATTTCTATAGTTACTGTCTGTATAAGTCAGCTAGGTCAATTTGGTTAATTTTTTCAACTCTTACAATACTTGTTTTATCAGGTACCATTGAATATGATTATAATTTTGTCTATTTTTTTCCATATAATTTTGTTAGTTTTGCTTCATGTGTTTTAAGGCCCTGCTATTAGGTGTATACAAACTTAGAATTTTCTATCTTTCTGCTGAATTGACTCTTGTGATTATAAAATGTCCCCTTTAATCTTTAATAATAATCTTTACCTTAAAGTCTTTTTCTGATATTTTATATTTTTTGTTAGTGTACACATGATAAAGTATATATTTTATATCCTTTATTTTCATAATTTCTGTGATTTTATAATTAAAGTAATATCATATAAGCAAAATATGTACTTTTTCCTTTTTTTTCACTGATCTGAGAATCATAGACTATTGGGGAGGCATCTCCTCTATTTACATTTTATGTAATTTCTGATCTCTTCGAAGTTAAATCTGCTACTTTCTGTGTGTTTGTTTTTGTTGTTTCATTTGTTCTTTGTTGTTTGTATTTATTTCAATCTCATTTTAGATAAAGCATGTTTAAAAAAATTCTCTCATTTTTCCCCCTCGACTAACTTGTTAATCATATAATCTTTTCCTCTGTTTTTTAGTAATTTTTCTAGAGCTGAATTGTTCAATTCAGTCACTTCTAGTCATATGTGGCTATTTAAATTAAATAAAGTTAAAAATTCAGTTCTTCCATTACACGAGCTACATTTCATGTGTTCAGCAGTCATACGTGGTAATGGATATAGTGCAGGGCAGCACAGATTATGGGACACGATTGTTATTGCAGAAAGTTCTATTCAATAGTGCTACACTAGGGATATCAACACGCATTCTAGGCTTATGACAGTTTACCTTACATTAGTGCTATTTCTGTTTCCTAGGCTATTTAAGAACATTATAAAACTTTAATCCCTTCCTGTCTTTTGAGATGCTGTTTCATATAATTAAATTAGTTAAATACTTTATCCTCATGTGGTACTGTCAATATAGTTTTAAAAAGTCATTGTTTATTTAGAGTTTTTGAAATAGTTATCCTTCCTACTGTTCTTCATTCCTTCCTACATGATTGTGCTTCTTTCTGGGAAAATATTTTTCTATTATTTGAAGACTTTCCATTAGTATTTCTTTTAGAGGAGGACTGCTGGTGACAACCATTTTCAATTTGTTTCTTCCTGGAAATATCTTTATGTAAAGTTAATTTATTTTGTAATTATTTTATTATAGCTCTTAATAATGTTGCTACAGTGTCTTCCGGTTTTCTTTTTTTTCTATAGAAAAGTTGGTTGTTATTATTATTATTACTTTTTGGTTTTATTTTTCTGCTATTTTTACAGTTCCTTCTTTTATCTTTAGTTTTCGGCACATTTACTACAAAACCCCTAGGTGGAATTTCTTTGTAGATATTTTTCTGGGTGCTTGTAGATATCTTGAATCTCTGACACAATGTCTATTTTCACATTTGAGAAATTCTCAATCATATATATTTTTAAATATAGTTTTGCTCTATTCTCCCTTTATTTTTTATGATCAATTAAATATAATACTATTTGTCATTTCTCATATATATTTTCTAATCTAAATTTCCATCCTCTTTTCCTTTTTGTGCTTCATTCTACATATTTTCTACTGATCTATCTCTTACATGACTAATCTGATATCAAATTCATTCATGTAAAATAAATCCTTTTTTTTTTCAGTTTTATAATTTCAATTTGATACATTTAGTACTACTCTATGTTGTGATGAAATTATCTATTATTTCCTCAGTTTATTGAACATATATATCATTCTTTTAATTATATATACAATTCCAATATATGGGTCACTTGAGATCTGTTTGTAATTGTAATGCAGGAAACTTTGGCCTGGAACTTGCACCTGGGTTTGGATGTTCCAGAAGAACCACCAGGAGGACCAGAGGGGTGAGAAATGCTGTTTATTACTGACGAGGCAGAGAAGCTTCAGTAGCAGTCAGTCGGAGCTGCAGGAAGAAAAGCTGCTGACCAAGAGCAAGCAGAGTTTTTTTTATGCGCAGGAGCAGAGGGAGGGTTTATCTCATTGGGGGAGCAGCTGTCTTCTTGGACAGATGGGAACAAGCTGTGCTATTAAAGGAGCAGATAACATCCATGGGAGTAGCAGAAAACTTGCTTGGGAGTAGTCACTGCTGAAAGCTCTTTGTGTACTTCCTTCCTTGGCTGCTAGCCAGGCTGCTATCAGTATATTCTAAGTATGTGGAGGGACTATATTCTGCGTTAACACCAGTTATGCCTATTTTTCTCTTGATTTACAGTTATTATATATGCTTTCTTGGCATGATTAATAATTTTTGATCAAATGTTGGACATTGTGTATGAAAAATTATAGAAGCTCCGATATTTATTTTATTTTATTTTATTTATTTTTTTAGCATTACTATGATGGCTAAGTGGAGGGCCAAGGGAGGGAGGGAGCCAATTAGGGGAATCATTTTATGAACAATATAGATGTCTAACCAATGTACTGTATACTTGAAACTAATTTAAATAAATAAATTTATTTAAAAAAAACCAGAATTTGATTTTCTTTTTGAAAGCTGACAGATTCTAGGCAGATCATTTTGATCTCATCAAATGGGCAGTTTAGCCCTGAGCTTTTTCTAGTTTCCTTTTAATACTAGGGAATACCTATCACTTCTATGTTGTAGCAATTCTGGGACTCAATTGAAATATTCCAGAGTTATTGAGTCCGTTTCACCTTATTGAGTCATATTCTCTGCAGGACTGCTCACATCTTTGCTCAGTTCTTTAGGCTCCCAGCTTCAGCATTCAATTTAGTTTGTGAGAATTTAGACTGAACACAAGGGGCCAAGGAATCAGCTAATGTCTTGACAGGAAATTGTACATAAAATTTAGAGTTCACTATGCTGAGGTTTTCTTCACCTCTCAAAGGCTGACGTCCTAGAAAATGCAAAATTCTGTTTTTGCCTTCTTAGAGCACTAGGACTTTGAAACTCTGGCTACCACTTAGTGCAAAGCCTCTCTGTTGCCCGCACTGCAAATCAACAAAGCCTCAAGGGAAAAGAAAGCATGTGTGGAGCTCATTCATAGAGTATCTTTCCTTTCTTTTTAGTAGTATTGGTTAATGTTAAATATCTTCAGGTAGTTGCATTGTATATTTTGGCTAGCTTTTATAGTTGTTCTTGGCAGGAGGATTATTCTGATAAAGCTATTCTACCATATGTGAAAGTGTCATGTAAGATTGATGTTATTTCTTGAATGACTGATAAAATTTATGAGTGAATTCTTGTTGAAGAGGATTTTAATTAAGCCTATTTTGAGGAGAATGTTTTAATTAATTTAAATTATCTAATAGGTATAAGACTTTCAAATATTCTATCTTTTCTTGAATCTCTTTTGGCAAATGACATTTTCCTAATAGTTTGTCCATTTTACCTAAATATTTAAATTTATTGGTATAAATTGTTTCACAGCCTCCGTATCAGTCATCCATTGATGCATAACAGATTGCTTGAAATCCTAGTGGACTTGTTACATTAAAATATCAAATTCTTGTCATACTTATTATTCTTCAATTTTGGCTAGACTCATTACGTCAGCTTGTTTCTACACATGTCAATAGCTAGAATTGATCAACTGGGTTTGAGGATTAAGTTTCATGAAAACGTATTCAAATTGGTGCTTGCTGGGAGTTCAATTGGAGTTACAGATAAGGGAACCATATCCATGTGGTTCTCTCCAAGGTCTGCATAGACTTACCCTGACATAGTGGTTGGGTTACATGTTATGACTTTGTTAAATTAACATTTGCTAAGTGAAGCACAGGGTGCAGGATAATGAGCTAGGCATTCAACAGAAGACTACAACAGACATTGAAAAAGAGAAGTTATCACTCATAAGTCCCTGAAGAAGTACATAGAACACCTTGAGAAGCCACATTGGAAGGTCAAGGCATTGTGCAGGTACAAAGACAGGACTCGGAACACATGCCTTTATTAGGATCTGTGGGTAGAGTACTTTGCAGTTCCCAGGCTAAGGCCAGATTGGTTTATTCAAACCAAAACGAGTGGGGTTTTGGTAAACTCCAAGGGAGTCTTATATAATGGGTGCACAAGGAGAAGTCTCTGAGAGTGGCGGCGAGGATGAGGAAACTGTTTATCACAAGGGCTATTGGGGAAGTTATACGAAGAACTTGCATTTGCTTGTGACCCTGTGTACTATCATCTACACCCTGTGAACTGTGCTTGCACGAGGGGATTAGTGTCAGTTTAAGGCCCCTGCAGGCAGCTTGGCCAAACAAAATGGATTGCCAAGGCCGTAATATCATGGAGTAGCTTAGCTAAACTCTCACCATCACAACAACTAGTATCTCAAGAGAATAGCTAGAAACATATGACCTTTAGTGATCCAGTTTTAGAAGTCACATAAAATCATATCTTTCATAGTCACAGATCTGTCTAGGATTCAAAAGAGAGAACACAGACATACCACTGAATGGGAAGAATGTGAAAATTACATTAGAAAAGGACATTTAGAATGGAGGTATTCGAGCCATTTATAGAAAATATAATCTTCCCTAGCACCCTCTTGTTGTATTTTAAATTAAATTAAGATCTGTGGTGATTTCTCTCTTCCTTTTAAATTTTCTGATATTAATAATTTGTACCATCTAGCCATATATATTTTTTTGTTTTTTGCTTCATCTTCTCAGAGGTTTACCAATTTTATTAGATTTTCGAAAAACAGCTTTTAAAAATTTTAAAGCTTTCTCCATTATATATATTTTCCCCTTGATTTCTGCATTTATATTATTTCTTTTCTTACTATATTTTGCTCTATATTATTCAGACTGGATAATTTTTACTGACCGCTCTAAGCTCACTAATGCTTTCTCTAGCTATACTGGCCTCATGACCATGTGTTGGTCATGTCAGATGAGTTCCCATTTAGGGCTTTGTATAAGTTCTTCACTTGCTTTGTGTAATATTTTCTAAATGTCAACATAATTTACCTTCTGATCTAAAATCTCTGATCAAATGGCACCTTCTCAAAGAGGGCAACACTGACTGCTCTTTACAATGGCAATCTTCCCTTCAGCCCCTGTGTTCTCAATCCCCTCTTTTCTGCTCTACTTGTGATTTTCTCATGGTATTTCACACTTTCTATCAAGTCAATGTAATTGTTTATTATGGTTATTTTTATTATTTGTGTGTGTGTGTGTGATGATTCTTTGCTCTAGATTAAACTCCTTAACTGAGGGAAACTTTGCATGTTTTGATCACTCGTGCAGCCCAAGTACCTAGAACAATGCCTGTCTCACAGTAACTATTCGATAAATACTTGCTTGTTGAATAACCAAATAAACACCCTCTTGTATATCCTTTGAGTTTTAAACATGACAAAACCCTTCTCTCAATTGTTATCACTGAAGAAGATCTGAGAACTGTCGAATCAGAGAGAGGTACAATACATGGAGTCCTGATGTACCTGTTCAATGTAACTCCACAATGACTTTACACACTACCTAAGGCTTACATTTTCTCCTTCTCTTCTGAACTTTTGTGTCATTCATAGTCTTAAATCACTCAACTTAACACTGATAATTTTACATTTTTTTTTTTTTATTGCATGATATGTATATCAGTAGGAGTTTAGTCAGGAATACAGAAATCACTATATTTTGGAATATAAAGCTTTTAATGCAATAAATTTGAGCTTTATGTAAGTTTTTCAAAAGTCTTTAAGCATGCAGCACTGAAGTGAATGGCTGCTTGGTTTCTCAAGCTCTCTGGATAGTTTCCATAGACTATCTTAATCAACTGGACCAATGTCGGTTATTCTCAAGAAGCTCATCGGAAAGCTGCTTTGAATCTCACATCTGCCCAGATATCTGACCACAGCTGCATTCAAGGAGTAATGACTTCTCTGTCTTTTTATTTTTTCAAATCTCATATGAGTGTTTCTCAATGGAGGTCTCTAACTCAGAACCATGTAGGCATGGGGATTCTAGAAACGTTGCTGGCTTCTTCTCTGCTGAGGTATTTCTATGGCAAGACATGGTGATACCTAGCTGACCATAGATAATCCAACAAATATTTTTTTCTTATATCTGCATAAAAATTATTTAGAAAAAAAGTATATTTTTCGAAGAACAAATCATAATATTCAAATAATGTTGATTAATTGGAGATGTAATGCTTGTGCTAAATGTATTACAATGAATATATATCTAAAAATCACTACAAAAATATTTTAAAATGATTTTATAATAGTAGAGTTGACTAGTTCTTTGCATCTACGAATAGGAGAGGATTGCACATGATTAGGGAAAAATATATAATAAATCAGGGAGAAATTCATTAAGGATGCTAACTATGAATAATGATAAATAACTGATAATAAATTCCTAGCTATATATTGAAGAGTTTAAATGATAAATTTATCTATAGGCTTAGAAGAAAATGGTTTGAGAAACTAACATTCATTGAAGAACTAATTAATTCTGTTTAAAATTCAGCTCAGAAGTTTGGGGAATAACCTTGGTCATTGCATATGACAAAGTATTGATTTGAGTCATATTTAAAGCTATTAAATAACAAATTAGTCTTTATTTTTTAAAAAGCACCTAATATTTCTTAAAAAGGACCTAAAAAATAGAATTTACATTTAATTTCTCCATTCTATATACAAGATAGATTAGAATAAAAATCACTTTGGCATGAATATTTATACATCTGATGATATAGGTTGCAAAGTCTATGAAGGCAAGAATAGCATCTTATGTTCATCACTATATCTCCAGCACTTAGAATAATGCCTGACAAGAAGCATAAGCTAATCAATTTTTATTGAGTGCATGGCTTGTATTCATCATGCTTGATTGCAAATTTGTTTGAAAATAAATGTTCCCTCCTTGGAGTTTCTCTGCATTTATGAATGTATATATTCATATATACGTATGTATATATGTATATATACATAATTTTAATAGATAATCATTACTTTATATAACATCTCAAATATTTTTCTTTCATTTTCAATAGTTGAAAATTTTCCATTTGTTCTTTTTTCATTAAACCAAATAATTGGGAAGTTTTTATTTTTTCTATGCTTTTGTCTCATTTCTGGATGGAATCCATATTGGGTAATAATATTCAGACTACCAAAAATTCTCTCTGAGAGTAATGTCAGAAGCACGGCAGCGCGAGTGGTCCCCTGGTCTCTCCCGTCGAAGCTACAAGTTTAATAGCTATAATTCAACAAAGGATTTCTTGCTCGATACACTAACATGCCTGAGAGATCTGTGCATTGAAACATCTGAAGGTGGGTAAAACTGAGAGAACAGGGGAGGAGGAAAGGGAGAGGAGCAGAGAGAGGTGCTGCGGACTCAGTCAGAGGATCAATACAGGGTCTTGGGAGAGGGAAGAAATCAGGCAGGTGCTCTCTCTTGAGCTCCGAGCATCCCTGCCTGAGTGGTCAGCACATACTGTTGCTGAATCCAGTGACCAGGGCAGAAACAGAACACTGAGGTGAAGCAGCTGCGGTCTAGCAGCCACCATTGCCAGACAGATAATAAAGCTATGGAGCCTGGATGCCTCCCCTCACCATCCCGGAACTAGCATTGGGCCCCAGAAGAAGCTGTAGCAGTAAGTATCAGGTTACAGAGCACACTATCTGCAGGCCTGAGAACTTGAAAGACAGTTCCTAAGCAGCCGACACAGGCTACAGCTAATTGAAGTGACAGAGTGGAGATATACAGGTGAGGCAACTGAGGTCTGGCAGTCGCCATTACTAGGTGGAGAACAAAGCCACAAACACACAAGCGGCTTCTCCTAGCCCACTCCACTCCCATCCACTGGGGCTGAGCCCAGAACTGGCACCTGGGATACCCTGTGCAGTATCTGGCTGCAGGAGGCAGCATTGGGATATGACAAGCTTAAAACCCCTCTGCCCATTGCCCTGAGACTGAGATGACCTGGTTACAGAGGAGACACTCTCTTCCCCAGAGAATCCAGGGCATTTTCCACTGCCTCTCAGATATCTAAGAAGTCAGAGCAGTGGAAGAGAAAATAAAATATATGTATTTCAGCAAGAAAATAAAATATATGTATTTCAGCAAGATCTGGAAGATAAAAAAGAAAGACTTCTTATCAACCTGTTAAATAGTAGTATGACTCTAAAAAAAAAAAAAAAATAGCAGATTTCATTCACATAAATGCCTAAGCAGAGAAACACTCCACCAAATACCATAAACAACCCAAGTAATAAGGAAGCTCAGAAAGAAAATAAAAAATCTCCATAAAATAAACTAAGGACATGGAAATATGTGATTTAGATGGCAGAGAATTCAAGATTGCACTTTTGAAAAAACTCAGTGTGATACAAGAAAACTCAGGTACATAGTTGAATGAACTCAGAAATAAAAATCAATGAACAAAAGGAGTACTTTACCCAAGAGATTGAAACTTTAAAAAAGAGCCAAATAGAAATTCTGGACCTGAAGAACTCAATAAAAGAGATGAAGAATGAACAAACAAGCTGAAAAAAGAGAGCTGACTAGATAGACAAAAAGAATTAGTGATATCAAAAATAGAAAACTAGAAATAATGCAGATGGAAGAAGAAAGAGACTTGAGAGTAAAAAAAAAAAAAAAAAAGAGAGAGAGAGAGACTTTTTTTGAGAACTGACTCCAAAAGAATAATGAGTATACCAAAAGGAAAAGAGAGTAAGAAGGAAACAGAGATCCTATTCAAATAGCCAATGAGAACTTCTCAAAACTATGGAAAGAGCTGGATCCTCAAATGCAAAAAGCACACAGAATACCTAATTATCTCAGTCCAAAACGGCCCTCTCCAAGGCACATTATATTAAAACTCAAAAATTAATGACAACGAATTCTCAAGGAAGCCAGGAAAAAGATGGAAACCTATAAAGTAAATCCCATTAGATTATAGCTGGATTTTTAGTAGAAATCCTATAAACTAAGAGAGAGTGGAATCAAATATTCAAACTATATAGAATATATTCTATATATATATATGTGATAAAATAGCTATAGAAAATCCTCATATATAATCACCCTAAATTTAAATGAACTGAACTCATCAATAAAAATGCACACAGTAGCAGGTTGGATTAAAAAAACAAAAACAAAAACAAAAACAAAACTCAACCATATGCTTGCCCTCAGGAGACACGTCTCAGCTACAAGGACAAATATATAGACTCAAAGTGAAAAGATGGAAATTTCCAAGCAAATGGCATCCAGAAAAAAGTGAGTATAGCCATACTTTTATCTGAAAAGATAAATTTCAAAATAAAGAAGGTAACAAGAGACAAAGATGGACATTTTATTGTAATAAAGAAGATATATATATATACGTATATATATATATATATATATATAACACTTATCAAATATATGCACCCACTCAGAGAGCACTAAAATATATAAAGTAACTACTAACAGAACTAAAGACAGAAACTGACAAAAACATGGTTATAAATTCCTATTGACAGCTACAAATTGATTATTCAAACAGAAAATCAATAAGCAAATATCAGCCTTAAATGACACATTAGACCAAGTGGACATAATTAACATTTATGGAGCCTTTCATTTCAAAACACCGAATTATACATTCTTCTCTAGTGCACATGGAACATTATTAAGGATGAACCATATGTTGAGACATAAAACTAGCGTCAACAAATTTAAGAAGATTGCAATCATGCTAAGCATATTCTCTGACTGTAATGCTTTGACATTGGAAATCAACTGTAAATAGAAAGCTAGAAAAACCACAAATATGTGGAGATTAAACAACATGCTACTGGAGAATAATTGGATAAAGAAGAAATAAACAGAGAAATCAAAAATATAGAGACAAATGAGAATGACAATCTATCGTATCAAAATTTTTGGGATACAGCAAAAGAAGTAATAAGAGGGAGGTTTATATCATTACAGGCTTATCTCAAGAAGCAAGAAAAATCCCAAATTAACAACCTAACATTACATCTCAAAGAACTAGAAACAGAAGAATAAAAAAGCCCACAGTCAGCAGAAAAAGGAACAAAATAAAAATTAGAGTAGAATTAAATAAAATAGAGAACAAAAAGACAATAGAAAAATTAATGCAACAATGAGTTGGTTCTTAGAAAAGATTAATAAGATTGATAAACCTCTGGCGAGACGTACTAAGGAAAAAAGAGAAAAGACTCAAATTAACAACATCAGAAATAAAAGAGAAGAATTTACAACGAACACCACAGAAATACAAAAAAAATACAAGAATACTATGAAAGACTATATGCCACCAATTTCAATACCCTAGAAAAAAATAGACAAGTTCTCAGAAATATTTAACCTTCCTACAGTGTATCGCAAAGAACGGAAAAATCTAAATACTCTGATAAACAGTAAAGAAACTGAAACAATTATCAAAAATCTTCCCAAAAGTAAAAGTCCAGGACCAGATGGCTTCACTAGTAAATTCTACCAAACATTCTAAGATAATTTAATACCTATCCTCATACTTTCAAGAAGTTGAAGAAGAGGTGATGCTTCTGAAGGTCAACGTTACCTATACCAAAACCTGGCAAAAGTAACACAAAAAAGAAAACTATAGACCAATATCTTTGATGAATACAGATGCAAAAATTCTAAACGAAGTACTAGTCAATCAAATACAACAATACATTGAAAAGATAATACATCACGATCAACTGAGGTTTATTCCAGGGGCACAAGAATAGTTCAACATACATAAATTTATCAATGTGATACACAACGTTAATGAAATAAATGACAAAAATCATATGAACATATCAATAGATGCAGAAAAATCATTCGACAAGATATAACATTCATTTATATTTAAAAGATTAATAAGATTTATGAAATGGGTACAGAAAAACAGTACCTCAACATAATAAAGATCATATATGACAAATCCTCAGCTGATATCACACTCAATGGTGAAAAACTGAAAGCATTTCTTCCAAAATCAGGGACACAACAAGGATACCCACTCTCACTAACCTTATTCAACATAGTACTGGAAGTCGTAGCCAGAGAAATCAGAGAAGAGAAAAAAATAAAAGATATCCAAATTTGGAATGGAGTAAAATTGTCACCTTTTGTAGACCACATGATTCTTTATATAGATAACACTAAAGACTCCACTAAAAACTATTAGAAGTGATAAACAAATACAGTAAAGTTGCAGGATACAAAATCAATGTATAAAAATCCAGTGCATTCCTGTATACTAACATTGAAATTTCAGAAAAAGAAATGAAAAAAAAATTTCTTTTGCAACAAAAGAATAAAATACCGAAAAATAAACTTAACAAAAGATGTAAAGTATTTATACAAGACATTATTAAAAGAAATTGGAGAAGACACAAAGAAATGGAATGATATTCTGTGTTCATGGATTGGAAGACTCGCGTAATTTAAATGGCCACATTACCCTCAAAATACAGATTTAATGCAATTCTATTACAATCCCAATGGCATTTTTTAAAGATATAGAATAAAAAAATCATCAAATTTGTGTGGAAATACAAAAGACCCTAGACAATAGCCAAGCAAACCTGAGGAAAAAGAACAAGGCTGGAGTCGTCACTCTGCTCTACTTCAGATTATACTACAAAGCAACAATAATCAAAATAGAACAGTATTGGCATAAAAACAGACACACAGACCAAGAGAACAGAATTGAGATCCCAGAAATAACCTCACATATATATCGGCAAATAATTTTTGACAAAGAAACCAAAAACATACGAAAGCCTTTTCAACAAATGGTGCTGAGAAAATTGGAAAGCTACATGCAAAAGAATTAAACCAGACTTCTATTTGTCATTACACAGAAAAATTAACTCAAAATTGATCAAAGAACTAAATATAAAACCTGAAATAATAAAATTCATAAAAGAAAATATAGACACTAAACTTGTGGACCTTGGTTTTAAGAAGGGTTTTATAAATTTGACTTCAAAAGCAAGGGAAGTAAAAGCAAAAACATAGGAATAAAACTCTGTCAAACTAAAAAGCTTCCACACAGCAACAATCAGTCAAACAACAACAGCAAAAAAAAAAAAAAAAAAAAACAACCCAACAGAACAAAGAGGCAACCAACTGACCAACTGAATGGGAAAAGATATTTTAAAACAATACTCTTGATATAGGGCTAATATTGAAATTATACAAAAAACTCATATAACAACGACAACAAACAATCCACAAACAACAACAAACAACAACTTCTCCCAAGAAGACATACAAATGGCCAACAGATATATGAAAGGATGCTCAACTTCACTAGCTATTAGGAAAATGTAAATCAAAACCACAATGAGATACCACTTCACACCTGTAAGAATAGCTGTTATTAACAAGACAAGAAATAACATATGTTGGAGAGGTTGTGGAGAAAAAAGGAAGCCTCATACACTGCTGATGGGAATGTAAATTGATACAGCCACTATGGAAATCAGTATGGAGGAAAACAGTATAATTGAAATTAAGAATTGAATTATCATATGACTCGGCAATCTCTCTTCTAGGTATCTAACCCCCAAGATTGAAAACATTTAGTTTTAAAAATATATGTACTTCTATGTTCATTGCAGCATTATTCACAGTGGCCAAGACATGGAAACAACCAAAATGTCCTTTGCTAGATGATTAGATAAAGAAAATGTGGAACATATATACAATAAAATACTACACAGCCACAAGAAAAAATGAAATTCTGCTATTTGTAACAACATGAATGGATCTTGAGATTGTCATGTTAAGCAAATTAAGTCAGATTGAAAAAATTGAGAACCTTATGATTTCATTCATATCTGGAATATAAAATTGAAAGCAACAAATCAACAAGGCAAAAAATACTGTTGTAGACACAGATAACAGTATAGTGGTTACCAGAGGGAAAGGTGAGTCGGGGGAGGTAGAAAAGGAGAAAGAGGGTTAAATAGACAATTACAAAAGGAGATTTTATCTTGCATTGTGAACACACGATGCAATATACTGGTGATGTATTATAGAATTGTACTCTTGAAACCTATACGATTATATTAAATTATAATGAAATTTAAAGAAGTAAAATAAAGATGTGATTTCTGGCAAAACAAAAACAAAAACAAATCAACCATCAACAACATTGACAAGATGTTTAGACTGATGTTAACAATATCAACGATTCAACAATATCAACAGGGCCAATATCAGCATCAACACCAGTGCCCACAATATCAACAATGTGGACAACAATTTTAACAAGTCAACACCAACTTTGACAAGTCATCACCACCATCAATAGCAAGAGCATCAACAACCATATTAACAATTAAATTATTACTGAATTATCTCATGTAATCCTCACAACAACCTTAAATGGCAATTACAATTAGTATTACCACCATACAGAAGAGAAAAAAAGACCCAGAGAGGGTAGAATGCAGACAGCCTGACTTCAGGCCTGTATTGTCACCCACAATTCTATTCTGCCTGCTTCAATAAGTACTCCTTGTCAAAGTAGTTAACAACTAATTACGGGGGATTATTTTAGTTAATATACAAAGGAGAAGACAATTCTTTCTGCTTACCTAATATCCTTTTTACTTAATGAAATCTAGGAAGAAACGCTATGACCAGGAATCTCTTTGTAACTTAACCGATGGTCTTATAAAAGTCAACAGTCCTTGATGGAGCACCATGAGAAAAGAGGAGTAAAAGCAGGGTGTCTGAAGTATAACAAGCCAAGAGATAAATTATGATTCTGTCACTAACTTGCTCAGGAAACTCAAACAATCTTCTCTCTCAACTTCAGCTTCCTAGTCTTTAAGAACCAGGTATTTATAGATCTATATAGAAGGATTAAAGAGATTGTGCATATAAAGCACCAAGCAAAAACTTGGAGTGCAGGAGAGACCATGTTACTGCTCAGCTTCTTTTCCTTTTTATCATCTGAAGATATAATACTTTTTTTTGAAAATTTTCATATCAAAATATGCCCTACGAAGTGAAACTCCTGACTGCTTTTTATTTCCCAAAAGTTAGTTTTTAATTGGGTCCTAAACTCCAACAGTACACTGTGATCCTTTACAAAAGTCAGGAATGTTTCCCTTCTAAATTGGTCAGCGTCAGGCAGAGTGCTCAATGAAATATTTGATAACCGTTAGAAATAATCACTGTAACCGTGTAATAATACGGAAAAGCTTTAACAATATGTCAAGTAAAAAGTGATATCTAGAGTGATTATGAAGTGTCAGTGTAGGTCCATTGATTGTAACAAATGTTCCATACTGATGGGGGATGTTGATAATGAGAGAGGCTATGCATGTGTGGGGGTAGCAGGTATATGAGAAATCTTTGTACCGTTTATTCAATTTGCCGAGTGCTTAAAATTACTCTAGACTTTCAGTCAAGATGGCTTACCTCTCATAATCATATCAAAATTATAACTAAACTACAAAACAATCAATATTGAGAATCTCCAGAATTCTAGCTGAACAGAAGTCCTACAAAAAAAGACATACAGAAGATGCCACCTCCAGACTGGTAGTGTTACAGGAATAAAAAGGGGTCCATCTGCCTGTGTGCGTCTAAGCTAAAGAAGAAATATGTATAGGTTTTGCAGTAAAGAAAGTGAGGTTTATTTAGAGAGTTGCAAGTTCTGAATCCACAGGTGAGCTATTGGTCTGACAATCTTGTTCTCCGGGTGTCTTGAGAGTACAGATTGTATAGGGGAAAATCAGTAGTCATGGAAACTAAAGGAGTTGGGGTTGTGGGTGCTACTGATTGGGCAATTGGAGGGGGATGAGGTAATTAATCATTGTGTCCAATTCTAGTATCAGCCATGGTGCCATCCCATCTGGTCCTGTGGCCTGGCCCCCTGGCTGGTGGGGTTGTTCTGCCTCAATGGGCCTGGGACTGAAACACATCTAAAGTTAAAATGTTATCCTGAGTCAAAGTGAAACCTATTGTCCTCTTGATTATAAGCCTGAGGTTTGGTTAATCTTAGGTTCCATGACTACTGATTAAAAGAGCAGGTATCCAAAGGTGGAAAGATAAGAGTGAAAAAACCAAGTGAGTCACAATCTGGTCAAAACAAACTTGAATCAGAGAAGGAAAAAAACCTATATTAAAGAAATAAAGTTTGTATGCAGTTACTGTAGGAGAGACAGAGACATGGAACAGGCTGTTCCCATAGCTGCATGTGGTACTTAAAAATCAGGGGAGATATCTTAGCTGTGGAGGTTCCCCTGGAGGAGCTAGGGGTTCCAGCCTCACACAGGCTCCCCGGCCCAGGGTTCCAGTGCCAGGAAGTGAAGTCCCCACAACTTTTGGCTGTGAAAATCAGCAAAGATTGTGGCTGGGTAAGACTGAATGCTGCTGGAGTGCCAGGCATTTCTCTTAAAGAGCTGGTGCATGGACTTACTGACGGACTCACTTGCTCTGAGCTCCAGCACTGAGTCAGCAGCTTGAAAACACCAGGAACATACGGAGAGGAAATGAATTGTCTGGCTCCAGGCTGAGGGCTGGAGGGCAGCTTTTTCCTGACAGAAGTGCTGGCAGAAGCTATTGTTTCTCTGTTGAGCCCTCCTCCCACCCAGCATGCAGAGGCAGACAGGTGCCATTAGCTGAGTCTCCACCAACCTGGTTAACACTGGTTGCCCCACCCTGGAGATTCCTTGACACCTCACCCAACCCAAGTTGCAGGCCCACCCAAGCCTCATCCAATGCCTTTTTCCATGCAAATGGCCTGTCTTAGCTCATGCTATGGACTTTCCTAAAAATCTCTCAAAGATTTGCACAAACCAAACAAGCAGCATCTGGCCTTGTCATGCTCTATACCTTTTGCTGAGCAGCCCCAAGCTCTGCTCTAGTGGCAATTGGCCTGAGTTTGCACCTTGGCCTCTTAAGGCACCTCCAAACCCATCACGGGTGGCAGCCATCTATTAGTTACTTGGTGGTTCAGTCCAGGTGGCCCCAGACAGGGCAGAGGCTGCAGCGGAACTGGGCCTGAAGTAAGACTCTTCCCATGAAGCCCTAAGGTCGGTTCACCTGGTGGCCTGCTACTAATAAAGCCAGAGAAACGCTTGGCTGCTTCTGTAAACAACACATCTATGGGCAGACTGGACAAACACCAGAGCCCTGCTAAAGCAAATTCTGCTCCTTAGGGTCAGCCCCTGCACTACAGCTCTAGTTACCAGCCAGTCCTCACAACTAATCAGCCCAAGGGTCAGTCCTTCTTACTGATGTGCAAACAGCAACCAAGTCTCAACTACAACAAGAGGACACACACAACACATACAATGGACACACCTGGAGCACCCAGCTCAAGTAACCAATGAAACTGTGTCGCAGGATGCCACAGGACACATATTACATAAAGCCACTCTACTAAGCCCAGGAGACATAGCACTCTACATAATACATAGCAACAAACACAGGAAGCAGTCAAAATGAGGGGGAAAAAAAAACAAAACATGTCTTTAATTAAATAAAGAAAAGAGTTCCAGAAAAAGAAATAAAATGGAGACAAGCAATCTACCAGATGAATAGTTCAAACACTGGTTATGAGGATGCTCAATGAACTCAGGATAAGAGTAGATGAATTCAGTGAGAACTTTAACAACAAGATAGAAAATATAAAAATGGAGATAGAAAACATAAAAAGAATTAGTCAGAAATAAAGAATATAATAACTGAAATGAACAATACATTAGAGGGAATCAACAGGAGACTAGATGAAGCAGAGGATCAAATTGGTTATTTGCAAGGTAAGGTAGCAGAAAACACCAAATCAGAGCAGCAACAAGAAAAAAGAATCCAAAAAAATGAGGCTAGTATAAGGGGCCTCTGGGACAATACTGAACAAACCAACATTTGCATCATAGAGGTACCAGAAGGAGAAAAGAGAGAGCGAGCAATTGAAAACTTATTTGAAGAAATAATGATGAAAAACCACCCTAACCTGGAGAAGGAAATAGACATACAAGCCCAGGAAGCACAGAGAATCCCAAACAAGATGAACCCAAAGAGGCCCATAGTAAGATACATCATAATTAAAAAGCCAAAGTTTAAAGACAAAGAGAGAATCTTAAAAGCAGCAAGAGAAAAGCAATTAGTTACCTACAAGGGAGTTTACATAAGACCGTTAACTGATTTCTGAACAGAAACTTTGCAGACCAGAAGGGATTGGCATAAAATATTTAAAGTG
Organism: Pteropus medius; assembly: GCF_902729225.1. Taxonomy (NCBI): domain Eukaryota; kingdom Metazoa; phylum Chordata; class Mammalia; order Chiroptera; family Pteropodidae; genus Pteropus; species Pteropus medius. Next base: position 566,746 of record NW_024353908.1, read on the forward strand.
GTAAAAAGCAAGGACCTATAACAAAGATTATACCACTCAGCAATGCTGTCTTTTAGACTTGAAGGACAGAGTTTCTCAGACCAAAAAAAAAAAAAGCTAAAGGAGTTTATCACCATCAAGCTAGTATTATAGGCAATGTTGGAAGGACTTCTTTTCTTTAAGAAGAAGAAGAAAAATAAAAAATACAAATAACAAAATTGCAATAACTACACATTTATCAACAATTACTTTAATGTAAATGGATTAAATGCTACAATCAAAAGATACAATGGCTGATTGGATAAGAAAACAAGACTCTTACATATGCTGTGTATGAGAGACCCACTTGAGATCAAAAGACATATGCAGACTGAAAGTAAAGAGAGAAAAAGATATTTTAAGAAAATAACAATAAACAAAAAAAGCTGATGTAGTAATACTTATACTAGACAAAATAGACTTTAAAACAAAACAAGAGACAAAGAAAGTCCCACATCTGGGCATTTATCCAAAGGAACCCAAAACACTGCTTTGAAGGGACATGTGCATCTATATGTTCTCTGGAGCATTATTTACAATAGCCAAGATATGGAGGCAACTTGGGTGTCCACCAATGGATAAAAGGATAAAAAAAAAAGAGTACATAAATATGATGAAATAAACTCAGCCACACAAATGAATGTATTCCTGCCATTTGCAACAACATAGATAGACCTAGAGGATATTGTGCTGAGGGTATTCTCTGTCAGACAAAGACAAATTTCATATCATTTCACTTACATGTGGAATCTAAAGAAGAAAGTAAACAAACAAAACAGAAACAAACTCATAGATACAGAGAACAATTTGACAGTTGCCAGATGGGATGGGGGTTGCGGGGTATGTGAAAAAAGGAATCAGATTAAGAAGTAAAAATTGCTAGTTATGAAACAGTCATGGAGATATAAAATATAGCATAAAGAATATAGTTAATAATATTATAATAATTATGTATAGTGTCAGATGGGTACTAGATTTATTGGGGTGATCACTACATAAGTTATATAAATGTCTAATCACTATGTTGTTCACTTGAGACTAATATAATATTATATATCAACTATAATTGAAAAATAAAATACATATACATATTTTAAAAACTGCCCCCCAAATACATTCTATTTTTTAAAAAAGCAACTAAAAATTTTTTTTTTTCTCTAAAATTTCAACAGGAGGGGTTGGTCTCTATTTTCTCTGCTTAAATTCTTTTCTTGAGAGGTTACTGGGACATAGTGACAATTCTATCATGTGTGAGAGGTAACATTTCATTTTTATATTCATACAGTGTAGTCTATTCACTGCTATTAAAATGAGACCTGTCTCTTGCTGTCATGTAAAAAAAGTAGGCAGATTCTTTCATTGTCATTAGCAGTGTGGTTAATAATGTCATTGCATTAAGACCTAAAAGTGAAAAGCAAGTCAAGAAAGGGGGAAAGAGTTAGTGTACCAACTCGCAAATTCTTGAGCATAACATCTGTCTGTTTCATTGAAAAATTCACAAAAATACAAATTTAAGCAAAACAATAGCATTAAATTAATTAAACAAACTAAATTTGAAGACTCTAAATAAACATGTTCTGTGCTTTATAGCTTTAGAATGGTGAAAATACAATCTGAAAAGCATCTGAGTCTGTCAGGAATCACTGTATTCTCTGCATGTCTTCAGAAAAAATTAGATTAGGTTACAAAATTAAACATTTATCGGAGTAATTGTTGTTCTAATAAATACCAAAGAAATTAATTATTCACTATTCTTTACAAAGTGTTGCTCTAATTTTATTCCTCAATTCCATCCGGTTATAATAAATTATAATTCCAGTCAGGTAATAATATTTAATTACACATAAATTTGACTTTACCTTTTAGAGTAACAAATACAGTGGAATTTCAACTCTAATACTAGGTATGTATCATTTTTCTAATTGTGTTTTGTTCTGAATGATCCCATCAAATACGTGATATTGAAGTATATTTCATCCCTACTAATTGTAATGGGGTTATTCAAATACATTAACAAGAATTTTTTGCACATTATATTTGAACCAAAGGATGCATTGTCTCACATTTTAATGAAATTTTAGAATTTTTTATGCTTTTTGCATTGTGGGATTCATTATAAGATTATAATTATTTTTTCTCCTCAGAAGCAAGACCTTACTGTTTAACTAAAGAGCTAAAATAGTTCAAGTCAAAAAAGATAGAAAATTTTTAAAAAATCTGTATAAAAGAATTTTCCTATTACGAATAGATACCTTTGAGAGGGCCGCTCTCCCTCCACCCCTCCCCCGCCATATTAAACCATTTTGCAAAAGCATCTTTTTCTTTTCATCCCCTTGCCTGACAAGCCTTGTATATATTATTTGTATGCAAGCGAATGGAAGTTTATTGTGTCCTAGAGGACAGGGTATTAATGATCATTTGCTTCCTGCTGTGGGGCCTGTTGTAATTTTGCAGTCAGAAGAGTGACAGAAGTCAGGGCCAATCACTATGCTAATACTGCCTGAGAATAGATAGTGAGTCCGTTTTAACCAAGGTGTTTTTGTTTGTTTGTTTGTTTGTTTTTCCCAAATCCTTAGGTAATTTTCAATAAAAAAAGCATTTTGATAGCCTTGCAAATTCCTAGATGGAACCAGTTGAAGAAACCACATATTTCCTTTGTGTAGCAGTCAGACTTCTTTCTCAGCAGGTGTCTTCTAGGGAAAAAAGAAAGACTTCTAATCTAGAAGCCTATTTTGGTTGGCAAGAATCAATCACTAAAACATTCACCAATTTGTTATATCAATATCTTAATATGGAGAATTCTATGTAGCATACAAAAATTAAATCTAGTCTCTGACAAGTAAATAGAAGGCAAAATCTTTAAAAGTGATAGTTGAAAGCCAAATGTTAAAAATTCTGCAGATTTATACAATGTGATGTCATTCATTTTTCCTTTACTGTTCTATTTATTTCTTCAATTTTCATGACATTTTAAAAAGGAAAAGATATGCCTAAAAACCATAGCTTTTAATGCTAGTATTGATAAATCTAAATATTATAAATATCAATATTAAAATATTTTATTAGTCATTTTATAGTTTACAGCCTGTAATGAGTGTACTATTGACTAGGGAAAAAAAGAGTCTTTTAAAAATGATTTCGGAGTGTTTGCACAGCAAGTGAACACATGATTACAGAGGGGATTAGTGGATTAAGGTATTGACAGTTGGAGGCCTTAAGGCTACGGATAAAAAGAGCTCCATTTTCTCTCCATAAAACCATGTTTTATTTTTACCCATATACAAACAATGCCAACTATGTAAACCATAAATGGAATTATTTAGAGAACAATATCGTCACTTAAATATTCTCATCGTAAAAAGCAACCGATAATAAAAAACAATAACAAAAATTTCAAATATGTATATATCTATATGAAATACAAGGTAATATCTTTTAACATCACAAGTATGTTTGAGAAGCTCTGATTTACCCCTGGGGCTAAAGAAAGAGTTCTTTTGTAAAGATTTGAGTTTTAGTTATTTCATAATATAAACTAGTTAGACTACAATGATGATTAATGCTATCGCTAGAAAATATTTAACCTATTTTAATAAAAATTGAGAATATATTACCAAATGCAATTTTACTTTTTGGAAAACAGAGAAACAAATCTTGTTTGCTAACTGCTGGGTTTTCTTTTTTTTATATATATATATATATGCAAATCTTTATACATTACAGAACAACCTAGCTGCCTTCTACAATCCCGTAAATGTTTGCTGTTCCATGAGATGTTTGTAATAAATGTGGCTGATGAATTTTTTTTACAATTGCATATTAGAAATACACTATTTTGTGATTAAATACTTAGGGATAACTCACTTTCAAGTCATAAGATTACAAGCTAAGAATTGACATAAATGCCAAATACATGTTTAATCTACTATTTAAATTTACTTGTATATTTATTTTACATAGTATTTTTCCTAGTTTATAGAGATTTTGCATTCAGTCAATTGCAGATCTATCTAAAATATACTGGTAGTGTGGCCTGGGGCAGGAAAATAGCTGTAAGCTGCATGTACATGTAGTCACAAGGGTGAATAGCTATAATTATATTGGAGTGCATCCAAGAAATCAGCTATTCTGTTTACACTTACTGCTTCTTCAAATTTATGTGCACCTCAAGCGAATATACTGTAAATTGATTTTAATACTAAAAATTGTTGACCTTGATAGTGTAGTTTATTGACTGTTTTCATCTTCTAAAACTCTAAAATTAAGTTAAATATTGATGATAATTTACCATAATTTCAAACCAGAGCTTTTAAGATTTAAAAAGCCTGCTGGCTTAATGGAATAAAAGATAATTCACGAAATATAAAACTAAAGTCTTATTTAAAGGTTCTTTAAAATTGGAATGGTCTACTGCAGACTATAATTAGAATAGAATGCTGAGGTATCCTTTGAATTAGCCTAGAAATAAAGTTTGGTTTATGTCTGAACACATACTCTAGGTTGGACTTAAGATAATAAATGAAGGCAAATTTTGAAATTCTCTAGTTTTAGGTGACGGAGAAAAAATGCCATATTTATCCAAATATTTGCTAAAGTCTAATTTTAACGTTTAGGTCTATGAGGTATTTCAGAGTTTTCTTTCCTTTCAATTTACTTTTAATAAGAGACATTGATCTGGGTCATGGTTAAAACTCAAGAATGACCTTTGGATTTTCTTTGAGGTTACACTCCTTTAGGATTCATACACCTGGGATCATAAAGCAGGTCTAGAAATGCCCTTTTTTTAGGTTTGTGTTGCAACCCAGAATCCAAACTGGGTGCCTGAGAAAAAGAGGCGTGAAGCATGAAACTGGACAGATGATAGTCTATGTGGAAAGACTTGTGGCTCATTTTGATTTATTCTCTTACAACAGGTGTGACAACTGGGTTCAGAGTCCTTAGCCACAAGCAGTAATATATTTTTTTTCTACTTTACTGAGATGTAATTGACATACAACATTTTGTAAGTTTAAAGTGTACAATGTGATGATTTGATGCATGTATATATTGTAAAATGTTTTTTACCACGGCAAGGTTAGTTAACACATTCTTTACTTTAAATAATTACTATTTTGTTATTGTTTTGGTAAGAACGTTAATGCTCTACTCTCATATAGCAACTTTCAAGTATACAATACAGTATGGCAGTAATAAGTTTTACTTCCCCATGGTTTCATCTGTTTTGCCTAAATCTATTAGGTTACTAAGCAGGAAGATAAGCAGCAACAGCAGATGTTTGAAAGAGATTTCATGATAAATATCTTTCTGTTTACTTTTAAGTAACACAAGATTATGCCCTTTGTTTCTGTATTTACTAAGAAGATGCCCTTACATATTATCATGGAAAAAGAGCTACCGATTAATATGTTCTTTGCCTATCACAATTATTTATTAGAGATAATGTAATGCTAAAAGGGATTGATTCTGCTTGGATTCAAAGCTTGTTCTGCTGTTAACTAGCAGAGTGACTACGGCAAGTTACTTAACCTCTCTAGGCATCGGTATCTTCATTTACAATTCAGTAAAATAGTAAAATCTACTTTACAAGATTGTTTTGAAGATTAAAGTAGCAATGCATGTCTAGAATTTAAAATAATATTTCTGATATATTCTGTGCTATATCAGCATTTGCTATTAATAATATTATTATTTATTTACTCAGTCACTTATTTGTTCTCTGAATCTCTCTTTCTATAATTTTACTAATCAGTTTATTTTGGCACTAAGCTAAGCACTGGAGAATTCTGCAATGTATATACTGAATGGTTTATGTCAGTGAAGAATCAATTATCTGTGGAGTTAACACAGATGCCAATTTGTAACACAATATTAAAAATGGTAGTTACTTAGATAATCCTGTGTGTGTTCAGAAAAATAAAAATAAACAGAGTAGGTATAATTTATTATGTCATAATGTCAGGCACTATGCTAGACACTCCACATAAATTACCTCGTTAACCAGCTCCTAAATGAGAGGAAAAATATAGATTTTGTGTGTAAACAATGAGTAAGATATATAATAAAAACCGGTTGAATTTGAATGTAAAGAGAAGGGAGAAAATAATTCCATTTGGAGAAAAGCGGATACACTGCAGCACATAGACTGAGACGGGGAAATAACAAACAGCTGTGTTTGGTAAGACTAGAGCACAAGGAAAAGAATAGCTGCTGTGCCATCACCTAGTGGGATAGAGAATAATGTAAAGGAGATATATCAATGTATCAATAATCTTAATTGTGTTAACATAGAAAATATGACAGCTAGTAGATATCCAGTGTTCCATGATATAGATATTTTTATAGAGTGTTAATTATAAATATTTCCTGCCAAAGTAGGTAGTGGTATGGAAGTTAATAACTTCATAATTTTTATAAAATTATATTCAAAATGTTTTTGTTTGTTTTTTGTCAGGAGACAGTTCTATAGGAATATCTCATATTTCTGCATTGCCTAGATACTCTGAACAAAGGCATTTACAGCTAATTTAAGAATATTTGTACAAGGAGATATTTCAGAATAGTAAATATAGAGACATCTCCCTTCCCAGACAAGATTAGTAAAGATAGAACTATCTCCTCCCCCTCTCCAAAGAAAATTTGCTTATATTCCAGAATAAAGATAAGATTTTACTTTCTCCAGAGAAGAGTCTGGGCAAATCACTAGCAATCCTATATATAATATTAATTTTTTAATTTTAAGGTTCTTCTTCAGGAATGCATCCCATTGCATGTGCAAGTACCTCCTGGTCTCTAATACATTGTCCTGTGGAAATTGGTGTTTGAGGAATAGACACAAAATATTGTCTGTCAGCTAGCTGCTTTTGCTTTCAGTAAGAGATTATTTTTATCTTTGATAGGCCTCATGCATGTATATGTGTACACATACACATATACATCAAACTGACTTGTTATAAGAGTACATTTTCACACCTTACAGTTTCTGACCCTAACAGTACTTGTGGCAGAAACTTATTATATTGTATATTCTATAAATCTATCTTCCCTCCCTAGAACTCTACTAATTTGTATTTTCTATCTTCTTGCATATGGCTGTGGCCATGTAATGAAGTATTACCAATGAGAAATAAACAGAAATACTATACCGCTTCTACGCTGAGAGAGTTCAGAACAGATGTCTTCTCTATTTAGTCTCTCTTCTTTCACAGAGACCCTGAATCTTTATTGAACATGGCAGCATCTCCAGATGGAAGAAACCTGTGTCCTGACTGACTGTGCTGAGTATACCCCGTCTGACAAACATAGTGAACCGTGGTATGGTCAAGCAGTAAGTGTTAAGCCACTAAAATCTTAGGATTGTTTATTATAGAAGTTGACCTTTGACTTTAAAGATCTGATTTTCAAAATTCTCATTGGTCTCCTTTGAAGAATACTAGAGAACAAATTCATTATTCTGCCAATTGCTAAGATAAAGAATCATACAAGTATGTTACTTTCATGTGCCAAGTGTACTTTAGGGTAACTAAATAATTAATAAAGTAAGTTTCTTTTTTTAATGAAATTTACTCATGATAGATTTATAGTTTAATAATGTTTATAAATTATAGTTAACTTTTAGGAATACTGTAATATTTAACAATAAATATTGAAATATTAATGGATGGGAAAAAGCAGATTATTTTAGTGAGCCTTTTTCTTATAAACTAGAAATGAATACCAAAGAAGACTTCTTCAAACTGGACATTAAAACCTTCTATTAAGCAAATTTTCTTTCAATAGATATATAAAAAGCAAAATTAAAAGTTTCTTAAAATAAAATTTACAAAACCATGACTAATAAGAATTTGAGATAAATCATATGACAACATTCATGAAAAATTTTAAAAGTTAAATTCACTGAACATCCAAATGGAGACTTTGGAAAAAGAAAAACAAACAAATCCAAAATAAAACAGAAGGAAGGGATTAATAAAGGTAAAAGTAGAGTTAATAACTTATAAAACAGATAAAATGTAGAACCAATGAAATCAAAGTAATTTTATGAAGTAACCGAAAAGGTAAATAAACCACTAGTTAACTCAAACAAAAATACAAACAAGTGAAGAAAGCACAATTATATCAAATTAGAAGAGAGGGCTAATAATTATGAAAATTGAGAAATCTAAGAAAAACCATGCAACTACTTTGCCCATTATATATATCTAAAAAACCACACATATATGTGTGTGTTTGTGTGTTGATGTCTATATAGATATATGTATATATATTTATATATGTTTGTGTGTTGATGTATATATATATGTCTATATATATTATATGATATATATGGTATAAAACACATAGGACTTATTTTGAGAATTTAAGGTGTTCAATATTAAGAAATACATAATCCATATCTTTCGAGTTAAAAAAAAATGATATCTTAGGTGAAGAAAATAAGCAATATAATTCAATACTAACTTGTCTTAAAAAGTGTCAATAAATTTGAAATAATAAACTTTTAAATATTGAATGTAACATTACAGAAACATTTATATCTTTTCCCAAGTATGTTACTTAATGAGAAAACGAAATGCTTTCCTGATAAAATTACAATATAAGATGCTCACTATTTAGACTAATATTTTAACTGTTTGACTGAATGATTAGCCAATTCATTTGAAGAAGAGAAGCCATTTAGAGGTGCAGGGATTGAATGAAAGTGGTTAAAATGACCTCTAGCTGCAGATTATATGACTATATCTGAAAAAACAAAAACAAAAACAAATCCAAGGAAATATAGTACAAAAATTGAGAACTTTTTTTTAAGTAATTATATAAACAATAACCAATTAGAGGATCACACTACTTTATCACAACAAAAATCTAAACTAAACATCCATAGAAAGAAAATCTTTTAAGAATCCAAAATTTTAAAAAAAACAACATAACTTTCAAAGTAAAAAGTTAAGATTGATACTTAATTTTTCATTTGCCAGAATGGGTTCACAGACTATGAGAATAAAGGATTGCAACTCTAGAATGCTATAAAATAAAATTATCAGAAAATAAAAAATTGAAAACAAGATAGGAATTTTTTACATATCTCTTTTATAATTTAACAGATTTATTAGTAAAAACACCCATAGCTTTCAAATCTATAATTTTATAGCTATAAAAATATTATATTATCTCAAAAAGAAAATATTTTTATATGTCCAGAGAATTTTTTAATAATTTGATAATACATCATGGCCACAAAAGAAACCTTAAATATGTTTAAAAGCAGAGATCATGCAGATCATATCTTTGATCAAAATCTCCCCCTCCGCCAAATATACAAGATTTAGCAAAAATAAATCTTATCCACGTCAAAAGTAAGAAACATTATTGATAAAACCTTTGATTAGAGAAGATATAAAGCTGAAGAAACAATGAAAATATTTATAAAGGTAAAAACTTTTGGAACTCAATAAAAGCTTTATTCAGGGAAATGTTTGTTATCTTAATCTCTTTAATATTAAAGAAAATGATTGAAAATGGAGAATCCATTTATTTATTTTAAGATATTATAAAATTGAACAGCAAAATAACCCAAAGGAAATTAGATGTAGAGAATCAGTGAAGCTAAAAGCAAAGTTAATTTTAAAAAGAAAATTAATTGGAATAAATAAAACAAAGCCCTTGAAAGCCTGATTAAGGGAAAGAGAGGAAAAAATACACAGCATTTGAAATAGATTGGTTAGATAACATGAATATACTAAAACGTTATAAGAATATCATAAAATATGCATGAGAAAAAAATAATGCCAAATGCAAGCCTACGGCTGTATATTTTAAAATCTCAAAGACATAGAGAATTTAATAGGAAACATAAATTATCAAAACTTACCTAAGAAGGAAAAAAAGCTTGATTAGAGAAATTACCTATAAAACTTAGAAGGGCAATTGAAGATTCCTAAATTGAAAAAATTAAAAATACCAAGATTGGATGATATTAAGCATGATGGAAAGCTCCATATGTTATTTAATAAAGCCATTATTATTTTTATATCAATACAAAACAATAAGATAAAAAAACAACAACTATAGACCAGTGTTATTCATGCAGGCATATAAATTCGAAATAAACTACCATGAAACCAAGATTTAGAATGATAAAGTAAATATATATTATGGTCATTAGTATTTATATCAGGAGATGCAAGATCTTTAAATGTCAGAAAAATCTTTCTACCTAATCTATATCATTTGATTAATAGAAAAAACCCATATGATCATTATTGATATGTATTAAAAAGTCATCTGATAGACACAGAAGCCATTCTAAATTAAAATCACTGGCAAAACAGGCATAGATAAGCAATTATTTAAATATCACAGAGAATGCCAAAATCACCCACAAGCATCATTGTAATCGGTGGAACATCAAAGCTATTTCTATTGAAAACAAGAACAATACACAAATAATTGTTTTCTCCTTTATTCAAAATTGTTTAGAGGTTTTAGTAAATACAGTAAAACAGGAAAATAATCATTGTAAATATTGGATCTAAAAATAGATACCATTATACATGGAAAATTGATATATCATAAAGTAGATTCAATTTGGTGAGATACAGATAATTTATTTACTCAATGGTAACGATAAAACTGACTATCCATCTGGGATGAAAAATAAACCTAGGCAGACTAAAATTTAAATAGATAAATAAATATTTTAGAAAAAAGAAAGAGAAGACATCAGAGGAGAGCATGAAATGATTCTCCACCTGTCTAGTAGCAAGAAAATCTAAATCATAGTAGTAAAGTCATATCACTTCATGCACTTCATATTGGGAAAATTAAATCAATTGATAAACATCTGCTGCTTGCAGTGATGCAGTATTCTCATAACTTGCTGAGGAAAATGTGAACATCATGTTTTTTCATAATCAGGAATTTTCAGGTTTTTTTTAATTATGGGGAGGAGAGATACACAAGCTTTAGCAAAAAACTCCTGTTTGAGAAAAGTTTAGGAATAAAAAGATTATGTTAGCATAGAGAATAGAACCTGAAAACTTGGCGAACCAGAAGTGGGTAATTCTCTTTAAACAATGGCTGGAAAAAAGGTGCCAAGATCCAAAGACTCAAGGTCAGATAGCTAGGTATTTCCAGGAAAAGGGTGTAAGATTATAAAATTTTGATGCCATTATCCTTTACATAACTAATATCTCATCATTAAACATCTTTGTTGCTAACTAAACTTCCAATCTATATTGTTCTGCAGTGAAAGAGTAGGGTGATTATGTCGACATGAACCTGTCATTCAATGAAAGTTGTTTTTTTCCTTGTATTTCTTTCTGGCATTTTAGTAGTAATTAAATATTTTGTGATCTAGACCAAGATGAAATTGAAAAAAAAAGTTCTTAGATAATAAAGCAGACGTCCATGTCCTGATATGATGAAATCATGAAGATAAATTGTATATTTTGAAGCTCTTAGCTGTGCAGATTCTCCATTTCAGCCTCTGAAACTATAACACACCCATTTCTTCCTTCTTCTTTTCTTTGTTTATTCTACAACTAAACTTTAGATAAGGCTAATTAGTCTCTTTAATTAAATCTCCATCTAGATATCTCTTCTGAACTCTATAATAACGCTGTATCCAAAATTTTATATGACATCTATTCTTGAATGTGTCACTAAATACCCAAACAATGATCTCCCAGCCTATTTACTTTCAAATTTTGTCTTACTCTTGAGTTTTCTAGTTTCAGTAAGTGACATCACCAGCTGATCAAGCTAGAAAATGAGGAGCTATATTTGACACCCTCTCCCACATTCATCAACAGTTCTTTTGATTTTTCACTTAATTATCTCTCAAATTAATCTATTTCCACTCTATCTGCACTTCCAACATAGCATATTAATCCACATTACCACAACTTCAAATCTGAGCTATTGTAACAGCCACTTAGCTGGCCCCACACTTCATTTCAGGACCTCTCTGATATGGTCTCCACCCTGTAACTTGAATAATCTTTCAAAAAAATCACCTTTGCATAAAATGTTTCAGTAATTTTCTCTTATAATAGAATAAAAATCCAAATGCTTCAATGGTCAACAGGACTCTATACATACTGACCCTCAACTATTTCCCTGATCTCAGTTTAAGGTGTTCTCTGCCCCTCTTAACATTTCAGAGACATGTTTCTGTCTCTTCTGATGTGCTTTGCTCCCTCCTGCTTCAAGATCTCCTCCCATGTCATTGCCTCCTTTCCTGGCAATGTTTTCCAAACCCTTCCTCTCCCAAATATACTAAGTACCTTCTGTTCATACTCAATTTCAGCTGAGATTACAATCCAACAATTTTCATAGTTTGTATCACTTCCTGGAATCATTACTTAGTTAATATTGTCATGTTCACTCCCAGAAGCTCTTAGTTCTACAAAGGCAGAATCTACTTCCACTTTAAACAATTCTGTCCTTTGTCTCCCTTAAGGGACTCAACACAAAGGCAGTGCTCAGTATGTATCTGCTACACAAACAGTTGGGCTGTGGTCTGCCTAAATGTGACATGCCATAATTCTCTTCTACTTATATCCTTAGGTACTTAATTTTGGGCCTATTCATCTTGATAATTTTATCCTCCCATTATCAATATTTATACTAAGACCATTCTCTGTTTTGTGGTTTTATGATTTTGTGATGTTACATTTTAAGATTCAATTTAAATTAAGGCTCTTTTTCTTCGATAAACATGGGTTATATTTAAGTGTTCTATAAATGTGGGTTGTATATAGTCTCTATCATGAAATAGATATGAAAGTTAAGCAAATGTGATATCATATACAGGAACCATGAAGTAAATAAGAAATTATATTGAAGAAATACATGCAAATGAATAGAAGCTATCTTCAGGGGTTTGAAGTTCCTGGGGCAAGTTTTGTATCTTAACTATAGCTGTATATTTTACAACACCTAGGATAAGGGCTTGAGATTAGTGAGCAGTCAGTTATACATAATAAATTAAATGTCTTATGTTAAAAAAAATCTTTTGCAAGAAATTAGCATTTGCTGTACAAGCATTACATGCTGAGCTAATTATTTTTGTCTCTTTAAAATTACCAAATAAATGAAATCAAATAAGTACCCTTGTATATGAGGACTACAAATAACACAATTATATAGCAATACATATTTTCTTCAAGATTAATTTAAATGTGAACAAATTTGTCCCTATAAGAAATAAGTCAATTTAGACTTAACATATTAACTTGGGAGGACATCAGATGAAATTTACTAGATTCATTAAGCTTAGGGAATTAAATTTCAGAAATTTGTATTTCTTACTAATAGATTATAAGAGTAATATTTAACAGACTTACATATGTGCTTTTTATCATGTAAATTGATACTAGAGATTAGAACGAGTTTTAAATATTTATTTTTTGCAGACTTACCAAGTATTTATAATTTAAAATTTTAATAAAGTAGTACACTACTAAACATGATTCCTCTCCAGCTTCAGCTATATAAAAATCTCAGACTATCACTGAGTGACTCTATTACCATCCTTGATTCACCAGCTATACCTTGATTGGGTGGCTTGCTACTAAATGGTATTACTTATAATGAAGCTAAAAATATTTATTAATATTGGTTTTTCACACAAGAACACACAGTGAGTTTTTCTTTAGTTGCTTGAAATTTGTGATGTTTGCAATAAATGCAGAAGAAACTATTCTTATTGGTTTATTTTCCAGGAGTATTTTGATGGGCATTAAAGTAACTCTGGGATTGTAAGGAATTAAAGTAGCATGCAGATGTAAACTGTTTTCATGTGTAAAAATAAAGAGACAAAGATTATAAAGTTCCAAAGTCTCTAATGTCTGTTATAATAACCAAAGAGCAAAGGTAGATAATAATTTTCAATCACAACACTCAGATTTTTAGCCTTACCTCTTTCAGTTGTCATTTCCTTTATAGGTGGTTGTGACTGATATTGTAAAATGCTGAGTCTGGTGTGAATTCTCTGTCTTCATAAGAAGTAGTTGTTTTGACTTTACACTGACATTGCCTCCTTTTCACTCACGTTCTTTTTCCTTCTTTGATTATTCATTGCCTCTATCAAAAATAATTAGAATGTACTGCCTACTAACTATAGGTATCTTTTGATTTACAATACCTGAATCAATGCATTTCAAACAACGATCTAAAGACAACATAATTTTAAAAACAACAACAAATTTCATAAAGATTTGGCCAATCAGGCCATATAATTTGGGGCTGGTAAGTGCAACTGCACCTCAAAATAACAAACAAAATTTTTAGTCATGAGTGATGTCAAACACTCATTCTCATCTAAGATTTTGTGGTTTCAGAGAGAATCTGATTATTATTTTTCTTCATTCACTATTTACATAAAAATCATGAACGCAGTGGAGTGAATTGGGGTAGAAAGTTTGGGAAATGAAATAAACAACAGAACCTTTCAGTATTTAACATATTCAGCTGAATAGTAAGACTTTATTTTTTCTTGAAATCATTGTTTAGAAATTACTATTTCCTATGGCATGGCATATAATTAAACATCAGATTCTGAAGGCAAATAAAGAATGAAACTCAGTAGAGAATGTTCGATTTAAGTGGATGTGTGGGTTGTCAATGGTCAACCGTATCTTTTTTGTGTTGTTTTGATAGATGCCCAATATTGCTGTGAGATTAGCTGTTCCTAATTCTTGGTAGCTACCCATAAGTACATGTATATGTGGGGAAGGGGTGATTTAAAAGTTTGGGAATGTGTACTTTGTGGTTTCTATGTAATATGTCCTCAGATACTGCTCAGTGAAAATTTTATATAGTAGAGAAAAATTCAGAATTTAGGTGTCATCTAAATTGTTATTTGTGTTGACTTGTTCTTAACAATTACCAGAATATTCTAGGACATATCTTACATATGGTTTTAGTCAAATACATAGACACGTGCCTTATCGTGAATCAGTTTCATGCAAACAGTCACTACTAAAACACACAAATTATTTCAGAGCTTTTTGGAAATAATGTAGCATAGTGGAAAAAACACAACACTGTACTGGGAAAGGCCTGGATTTGCATCCAAGATCTGCCACTTAATAGTGTATGAATTTAGATTTGTCATTTATCATCCTGAGACAAAGTACCTCATCTATAAAATGAGGATTAATGACACTTCTTTTCAATTTCATAATAAGATTTAATAATAATACATATAAAGAACCAAGCATATAGTAAAGAATTAATTATTTATTTAACTGTTATCTTTATCAGTTGAAAACAAATGCCAATTATTTTTGGTGTGGATCTTGAATGATTGTCACATTGATTACAGAAGTATTCTTACATATTACTGCAACCTCTTCCTCATGGACTACTATGAATCTTTACTGATTTATTTCCATCTATTAGCACTTTGGATTTTATTTATTATCTATAGGTATATGAGTACGTATGTGCATTTAACAACCATCAATCTCTCATTTTGTACTCAACTAGAGAAAGGAAGATATTGCTTCTTTAAATAGTATAAAAACCTGGTCACATATGGATATAAGTTTTTTATTTTTTTTCGATTGATGAAATGGCCTATGAGAATGTAAAAGGAGTCTAGAATAGAGCTCAATATTTAAATTCTGAGAATATTTGCAAATTCTACTACATCTTTTATATCACTTCAAACACATTTTTAAATCAGTTATTCTTAAACATGTTCTTGTTTGGACCCCACATATTATTTTTATTCCCTGATGATTACCTCAAAATATTACTATTTTTGAGGGAAGAGTATACTTGATTTGACAAAACAATTGTTTGGATGTTATATCAAGCTTCCACCTATCAGGATAGAGGATAAGATTTTAGAAGTAGGAAGTTTATTGGAAGTAACAAACTCGGTTGATTCCAGTCACATCATGTGAATTAACTCCCAGAGAAGATTCATCTTTTTGATGAATTTATTAGAATTTTATGTACTTATAGCCAAGCCTTGTGATTTGTAGAATTTGATAACCAAGTAAATGTTTCCACTGTCTTCCACATTATGAAACATCATGCCCTCCAACTCTATCTAGTCTCTTATGCTATACTTAATTAAGAAAATCTTATAGGATTTAAGCAATCTTACAGGAACAACTTGATATAACAACTTTCATCAAAATATTTTTCCAACAAACTGCTGTAAACTAACATTCTCAGTCTTCTCTCATATTTCAATGAAACATGTGGGCTTCCATCCCTATCACTTAATTGAAACTACTTTTGTTAAGGGAACCAGTAACTACCATATTGATACATTCAAATAGTTATTTCTTCGTCTTCATTTTATTTGACCTTTCATAATCTTTGACATATTTTTTTTATATTGACTTCTTCTGAGTCTCTTTTTCCAGATCATCTTCCTTTATTTAATCTCTAAATATTGAAATATTCTAAATGCTCCATCTTGGTCATTCCTCTTTTTTCTAAATACTCTTTTTCTTAAGAGATATCATATAGTTTGGTGACTTTAAAATACCATCCATATTCTGATCATTTCAAATGTGTATCCTCAGTGCTGATATCACCCCTGAGCTCCAGACTCATATATGTAACAGTTCACTTGAAATGTTCACTGGAATATTAAATAGGAAGCCTAAACCTAATAGGTCCACAGAAGAACTTTTGATTTGGATTTCTCTACGAATATTCACAATAGCAATTGATGGAACCACATCCATCAATAGTTCATGCCAGAATTCTGAGTCAGTGTTCATTCCCCTCTTTCTTTCACCTCACACAAATAAAAATATAGCAGGACACCTGATACTCTTGTCTCCAAATATACCATGATCTCTATCTCTATTTTCTATTTCCAATAATAAAATAAATTAAAATCTCCATACCCTTACTTATTTTCTCTCCTACCCCCAATTTATTATCTTCAGAGCAGCCAGAGTAATCTTTTTAAAACATGAAGCAAATTATATAACTGTATTTCATAATGTCTTCCAGTAGCTTCCCATTTCACTTAAAAAAAAAAGAGAGAGAGAGAAAACCTTTACAATTTCTTACCTCTCTTCTTGTCTTATAGTTAGACCAAGAATCTTGCCTTTTTGTTCCTAGAAAAAGGCAATGGATTCTAATATCTCAGAAATCACCTTTTGTCCACGGAGAGGATGTCTGTGACCATCCATTTAAAGTATTTCCTCCACATACAAATATCACTATCACATAGTCCTTGTTCATTTTTCTGAGTAAAATTTAGTAATAACTGAAATTATTTTGTTAACTTTTTATGAGAAATATATTAAGGAAAATAGTGAAGTCATGGCAAAGTTAAGGGAGAAGCTTCACAGAAGGCACTAGTAGCTGTCTCGTAAACCATATTATTTCTCAGAAAGCCTATAAAGCCCATAAAGAACCAAAATGGCTTCTACTGACAATTCTTATAGCCTGTTTAAGAACAAGCAAACATCTTGTCAGCTTTCAAAAAGCTTGTCCAAGGTGTAGAAAAACAAACAAAACTCTAATCTACACAATCCGTGTTTTGCTTTTATAAATATTGTCTTTGCATTTGTTAAGAGATATAATCTATATAAGATTGCTCTTCCTCAGATACAAGTATAAATGACTATATTATAAGTAAATGTCTCTGAGTTATTTTTTGACACTTCTTGGAGGTCCCACCAAACTTTGGATACCTAAATCCAATCTTTAGGCCTGACCAACTACACAGCTTGAGTGATGCTCTTTTAACAAGTCTTATGAACAGTGATCAAACTCTAAATTTTCTGCACAGGATCTGGGTCTTGGTCGAATCTGATTTTTCTTATTTTGACATAGGCATTTCATTTTTTGTTAGTAGCAATAAACTTGGGAAACTTAATGTATACCTTTCGACCACCAGGTCACTGTCATTCAGGGAATCTGGTCTCTGTTGAGATAACTTTCTATTGTCTGTATCTACTTTTGACAGACACCTATGAAGACAGGAGGGAAAAAGTGGGATGTGATAAAAAGACTCCCACACTTCAATGTAATTCCAGGAAATCTAGAATTATCAGCTGGAAGAGTCATGTATTCGGTAGTTATGGACCAACACTAATTGTCCTGCTGCACTCAGACAAGCTGGAAGCAGCCTGTGGGAAGCCTGGCCTTTATAAATACTATGGTAGATCCAAAGGAACATCCATTGGTACTGAAAAATTCTCAGTAAGCTGGGTTATTACCTATGGAATTATTTTACTGTCAGTGTCTTATATAAGTAATAAAAATAAAGAGCTACATTACTTTATTTTTTATTGAAAGGTAATCTTTTGATCACTTAATACCTGTGGGTTTCATCCTGACTTCATTGATATTTCTCTAGTCAACCCTGATATGGTATTATTTGTTGATATATCTAGGAGTGGACTTGCCAGGTCACAAGAAAGACACATGTTTAGTTTTAATACATAATGTTATATAGTTTTCTGAAGTAGTTGAATCAATCTCTACTCACCAGAAATGCATGCAACTTCCATTTAACCCACATTTTAAACATTCTGTATGAAATTTAAGATATACAGAATGTGCAATGATATTTCATTGACCTTTTAAGAATTGTCCATTTTCCTAATGACTAATAAAGTTGAGTACCTTTTCAAACATTTATTAGTCACTCAAATATCTTATTTTGTGAAATGACTATTCAACTATTTTGTGAATTTTTTTTATTGAGTAGTCTTTGTCCTATTGACTTGTATGAGTTCTTTTTATATTCTGGGTATATATTATTTGTTGGATCTATGTTTGGGGAATTTCTTTCACTTTGTGTAGTTTGCCTTTTTAGAAAAAATGATTTTTTTAGAGCATTTTTAGGTTCACAGCAAAATTGAGGGGAAGATACAGAGATTTTCCATATATTCCCTGTCCCCACATATGCACAGCCTCTCATTATCAACATTCCACATCACAGTGGTATGTTTGTTACAACTGATGTACCTACATTGACACATCATAATTACCCAAAGTTCATAGCTTACATTACAGCTTACTTTTGGCATTGCAAATTCTATGGGTTTTGACAAATGTGTAATGGCATCTTGACATATTTCTATCATTAAAGTATCAAACAGAGCATTTCACTGCCTTAAAAAACCTGCTGTGCTCTGCCTATTTACCTCATTTCTCTCCCCCAACTCCTGGAAACCACTGATTTTTTTATTGTCTCTAAAGTTTTGGTCTTTCTAGAATGCAATATAGTTGAAATCATACAGTATTTAGCCTTTTCAGATTGGCTTCTTTCACTTTGTAATATAAATTCAGGGTTTCCCCATGTCTTTCATGGTTTGATAGCTCATTTCTTTTTAGACCTGAATAATATTCCATTGTCTGGATGTACTATGATTTATTTATTCATTTCCTACTGAAGAACATCTTGGTTGCATACAAGTTTTGGCAATTATGACTAAAGCTTCTATAAATATTCATGTACAGGTTTTGTAAAGTTTTCAGCTCCATTGGGGAAATACCAAGAACTGTGATTGCTAGATTGTATGGTGAGAGTATGTTTAGTTCTATAAGAAGCCACCAGACCATCTTCCAAAGTGGCTGTACTATTTTGGATTCCCACCAGCAATAAATGAGAATTTCTCTTGCTCCACAACCTTGCAGACATTTGGTATTGTCAATGATATGGATTTTGGCCATTCTGATAGGTATGCAGTGGTATCTCATTGTTGTGTCAATTTGCATTTCCCTCACAACATAGAATGTGGAGCATCTTTTTATATGTTTATCTGCCATTTGTATATCTTCCTTGGTGAAGGTATATATTTTTATGTTAAGGTATATTTTTTAATTGGATTGTTTGTTTTCATATTGTTGAATTTAAAAAGTTCTTTGTTTATTTTGGATAATAATCCTTTATCAGATATATATTTTGCAAAAATTTTCTTCTAGTCTGTGGCTTATCTTATTCTCTTAACATCACCTTTCACAGAGAAGTTTTTAATTTTAAGTCCAACTTATTAATTATTTCTTTCATGGATTGTGTCTTCGCTGTGGTATCTAAAAAGGCTTCACCATACCCGAGATCATCTCATTTTTCTCATTTATTATCTTCTAGAAGTTTAAAAAAAATTTTTTACATTAGATCTATGATCAATTTTTGAGTTAATTTTTATAAAGAGTATAAGTTCTCTGTCTAAATTAACTATTTTCCATGTGGATGTCTAGTTGTTCCAGTACTATTTGTTGAAAAGACTATCTTTACTCCATTGTATTGCTTTTAAAGACCAGTCGACTATGTGGGTCAATTTCTGAGCTCTTGATTCTAATCTATTGATCTATTTGTCCATTCTTTTGCCAAACAACACTGTCTTGATTACTCTAGTTTTATAGTAAGTCTTGAAGTCAGGTAGCATCAGTCCTCTAACTTTGTTCTTCTCCTTCGATATTGTGTTGGCTATTATGGGTCTTTTGCTTCTCCATATAAACTTTTTTTCTATATCCACAAAATGTCTTGCTGGATTATGATTGGGATTGCATGAATCTGTATAAAAGTTGGGAGGAAGTGACATCTTGGCAATATTAAGTCTTCCTATCTGTGAACATGGAATTTCTCTCCAATTTATTTAGATCTTTAATTGATCAGAATTTCGTATTTTTTCTTATATAGATCTTCTACATATTATTTTAGATTTATATATAAGTATTTCATTTTGGGGAGAGCTAATGTAAATGGTATTTTTTTTTTATTTCAAAATCCAATTGTTTATTGCTAGTATATAAGAAAGTGGTTTACTTTTGTATTAACCTTGTATCCTGCAACCTTAGTATAATAACTTATTAGTACCAGGAGTTTTTTAATCAATTTTTCAGATTTTCTACATAGATAATTATGTCATCTATGAACAAGGCAGTTTTATTTCTTCCTTCTCAATTATTTCCTTTTATTTTCTTATTATATTAGCTAAAAATTTCAGTATGATTTTGAAAAGAGTGATGAGGGGAGAGATATTTTTGCCTTGTAGCTGAACCTTGTGGAAAAACTTTAAGTTTCTAATTATTAAGTATGAGAGTATGATGTTAACTTTTTTTAAATAAAATAGTTACAAAATAGTTTTCTTGTGAGAAATAGTATAGATATAGGCTGAAAAAGTGGAAACATGGAAGGAAGGCAACGACAGCCATCATACTGAGACATCATTTTTATTTCATAGGCAAAACTGCAAGTTTTCTTGGGAAACCCACGAATGACTAAAAGTACTTTTCTGATAACTGAGCTTCTTTAAGGGCAATGTGCTCTTCTCAATAGCTTTCAGTCAATAAATATACTCAAGAGGGAAAAAGACTATAGAATGCCAGTGAATTTAACTTTTATAAACACCAATTTTACTTTTATTTGGAGAGATAATTTTTACATGATTGATCTCCTTCAGAGATGAGTAAACTGCTCTTTTGTAACTAATGTCTTAAAATTATTCTTTGAAATTTGTTTAACTTTTAACCTATTTTTATAGAATATCAACTGAGAACACAGAGGACAAAACTACCTTGTTAACTGCTCTACACTGAGCACATAGGATAATTTCTAGTACATGATACATACTTGGCAAATATTTGTCAAATTAATGAAAGAAGATGTGAATTAACAAGGATATGATCTCAGATAACCCGCTTAAATTATTTTACATGAACAATCAGACAGAGAACTGGACTTGGTATTTCATAATTGCTTTCCAATTATAAAAAACAAAACAAAACAAAACATATTTTATGACTTACAGCATGAAATGTGACGGTATTTTAAAGATTTTCCAGTCTAGGTTTTACAACTCTCATGTAAACATCTTTTTTCTTTCTGCACCTTCAGAATTTAACTTGACAAAAAACATTGATTTAAAAACAATTTACTTGGACTACTTAGTGCTAACAATATTTAATTACAAACACATTCCTAATAACTGCCTGTTGTAGTTCTTGGCATAATGAAGGTGCTAATGTGAGTAATTACATTTTTGTTGGTAACAGCCAACTACCATGTGGCTCCCTGCTTCTTCATGAGCCATTTGTTACTAAAGGTTATAACAACTTTTCTCTCCAGAGTAATTTATAAAGACAAATATACAAATTCTGAATGTAACAAATACCTACAAGAATTTGTTTCTATAATTACTAAATGTATCTTGTAATAGGAAAATATGTAGCACCGAGAATGTACAAAGTGTTCCTACACAAAATTAGTAAAAGACATATATATGTATAGTGATGAAGCATGAGCCAATGAGAAAAAAGAAGAGACATTTTATGACCAATATAAGTCAAATAAAATTTTTTATAAGGAAAATAAATATTTTGGTCACTTATTAAGAAAAAAAATATGAAGGTTGAATAAGAGTTAGGCTATTATGCATGGGAATCTGTTATTATAGATATTGATCATAAGGACATTTATTTAAAATCTGAAGATGTTAAGTTACCCATGAGTACATTCACTATATATATAACAGTCTAGGCTGATAGAATTGCTTGAACATAACCAATTCAGGAAAGAAAATCTACTATTATTTGGTAACTTTTTAAACATAAATGCAGTTAAAGAGTTAAAATCACTGTGCATTTGGATAGAGCACAGCTGTCAAACTTGAAAGATTTCTAGTATTCCATGACTGATATATACAATAATAACAATATAAACACAGTTTAAGAGAAGAGAACAAAAGAAATAATCTAAACTGGGCTGAGTAGAGATTACACTCATACTTTTAGTTAAATGCTGATGAGAAATAGAAGTCAAAGAAATAGGCTGGCATATCTGCCATTTTTTATGTTTTGTAAAAAATAATGGTTCTGAAATCATATAAATTGACATTAACAGTTTAATTAAACTCTGAAATGCACTCCCCAATCTTATCCAGCTAAGATATTTGGATTATATGAAGAGAATGATATATTAGTGTAAGTTTAAGTTTATAGGTCTATGTGAAAAAAAAATTAGTAGCCAACTCATTTTTTACAATGCATTCTTAGTTGTTTGCTAGAAAAAAACACATATAAAGCCAGGATCAAATATATCTTACATTTCGTGTTTTATATAACTTTTGTTTAATTAAGAAAATTTTAGTGGATGTATTCATGATAACTTAGCATTTTCAGGTTTTAAATAAATGTCTTTATGATCAATATCTATAATAACAGATTCGTATGAATAATAGTCTAACCCTTATGCAAATCTCATATTTTTTTTCTTAATAACAGACAAAAATATTTTTCTCCTTATAAAATTTTTATCTGGCCTATGTTGGTCATAAAATGTCTCTTCTGTTTTCTCATTGTCTTGTGCTTCATCACAAGATTTTAAATTTATGGAATGCATAAAGATAAAATTTTGAGGAAGACTAGCTTTTTCAATTAACTATGTGGAAAATAATCGAGAATACAGTGTGGGGCAATAAAAGTATCCACTGATTATTTTCTCCCTGTGGAAATTCATGAGACCTATAGTGACAGTCTAACAGACTCCTACTTCTCTAAGAAGGTGCTAGCTAAAGCCAGAGTTAGGTGCAGTTGATGCCACTGTGGTATTTCAAGGACCATTCTGACATCACAAGGATTTCCACACTAGTCTTTGACAATTTTTATTGACTGTCTAATCTGAGGTCTTTTTTTAAAAGGTTATCCATGGTTTATTGAAATATTACAGCACAGAAAAAAATTCAAACAACTCCGCATGGTATTTTGAAATTCATCCCAACTATAGGCTGTGTGACCTGCAGTTTGGACAGACAGCCAAAGTCCAAGAGCTTCAGCTTTTCCTTAGTGTCAGAATCAACTTCACTGATCTCTTGATCCAGGGATGAGACCTCTGGAACATAATTATCTCTCCTTACTCTCTTCTCTTCCTGCAACTTGATGGAGATACCTCTCACAGAGCCTCTCTAAATCTACTTCATCAGATAGGTGACATAGCCCACTGTCTTGTTGCAGAGCTTCTTTCTGGGAACAACCATGATCTCCCACACAGGGACTTGTTGGTGTGGAAATTGTTGCCCAGGTGCATTTGGTGCTTCTTGATGATGACTCCAGCCACCTTCTGACGGTTTTGGTGCAAAAATGGCCCATCTTGGTAGGTCCCTGGTGAAAAAGCTGAGATCTTTTATAAACTAGACATTTTTTCTGGGGAATAGAATGGAATAAAGCACTACCTTTATACTCGAGTACACAAATATACAAGCAAACATTAAATTAAGTAGATAGTAGAATTGTGAGTGGAATCTCCTCAGATCTCAGTCAGTGTTCTGAGATCTGCACATAAGAAATTCACAAACAAATAAATTTCTTGCTTGAATTAGGTTTCCTGCTTGAATAACTGGAGAAATGATGGTGCTGTTTACAAAAGTGAAAAAATACGATGAAAAATATTATGAGTAAATTTTTGCAGTGCATTTGAGACTTCCATGAGATATCAAGGAGAAATCAGAATGCAAGTGTCTGAAACACAGGGTGAGATGTATATTGAAGATAGCAGTTTGGCTGCAGTATAGATCAGAGTTGAATTCATGGACCTGATTGAAAACATCCAAGGAATGATGATAAAGAAGAAATAAAGGAGAGTATTAAGGAATTTCACTATTTAAATATGTGATAATAAAAGATGATGTTAGGTGACAAAAAATGCCACCATAGAGTTATTAAGAAAGCTAGTAGTGTATGGTGGCAAAGAAATTAAGAATAGAGAATGTTTCAAGCAGAAAAGAGAGGTCAATAGTGCATAATGCTTCCAAAAGTTCAAATAGGCTAAATAATGAACTATGGATATCAGATATAAAATGGCAGTCTTAGAAAAGTTGTTTCAATAGATATGTAGGAGTAGAAGTAAAATTTGAGGGGGCTGAGAAGTGGATGACGAGGAAACTGAGGCTATATATACATATGCACACACACATACTTGAAAAGAGTGTGTGTGTATGTATATATAATACACATATACACAAAGTTTTGCTAGAGAAAGTTTGGATTGGGCTTGGAATAATTTAAGGGGTTTAATGAGTAATTTTTAAGTTGGGATCTTGAGGAACAGTGAAAATGAGCAGAATCCATAACAGAGGAAGAACTTTTATAAACAAGAGACAGAGTCATCACAATGTACCATTTCTTAGAAAAGAAGATGGAATAAATGAAGAAATGGAGGAATTGTCACTAGAGCAAGAAACATTTCTTCTTAGTAACTAGAGAAATAAAATATTGAATGTACATAGAGCAGTAGTTCTCGACTTTGCAATATTTAACAATATTTTCCTCTCAAATGTAGAATCTAGGTAAAAATAACCAAGTCCTAAACCACAAAATTAGTTTGGCATGTAGAAGAGGGAATGGAAAAGTTTAAACACAGAGTGAAATGCAAAATCATTTTTAAAATGTCCCCTCCCCAGTTTCCCTCTTATTCTTCTTTATTTCTAGACTCTTTCTATGTTCCAGTTATACAGACTTATTTGCTATCCCTTGCATGTACTATATTTTACAATGAATTGTTATTCTCTTCTTTTAATAACATTTCTGATTCCTCATCCTTATTTATTTTGTCCTAGGAAAAGTTACTGAGTCTTTCCATGTATTTATTTATAAAATAATACAACTTCTTTCATTAAAAAAATTTTGAGAATTAAAAAGATAGCATATGTAGAACATTTTTGGTAGTAAATCTAGTACATAAGTGCTCAATAGTGATAGTTTTAAGCTATACTTTAAATTGATTTAAGTTTACCAAAGTCAGTACTATTGATCTTAGAGCACTGTTAGCCTCATATACATACTATATTGCAGAGATTGATTATTGACTAGTGAGGACACGTGTTCAGCTCTCACAACCCAGCACCCAATAAGATTTCATTAATCTCTCTCTCTCTCTGTATATCTATAAAGATGTTATGTAATAAATATGTATATGCAACTTTATTATTAAAAGTCTAACATTTATGTTGTTTTGCTGTTTCTGTAGTCATTTATTATTTTTTTAATTTTAAAGGTAGATCTTTGACCTAAGAAATAGGAAATTAGATAGGAAATGTCATAACATTAACCCCCATTTAAAGAGTTATGTTTACTGCACTAAGTCAATATTCTAAATCTTTAAATTTCAAAAAACCCTTTTCTTTATACCTAAAAATTCTAACCACTTAACATATAAATTATAAACCTTTGTCTTTCTGTCCCAGCCTTCTACATTTACCTCAGTCTAAATACCCTTTGAACAGCCCCTTTCTCCCTTTCTCCACAATGTTAGATATTTTTTACTTATCTTTATATAGATTCTATCACATCATTTTATAAATGTATAATATTGTTTTAGAAAAATATTTGTTCTCTATCATTTGATTAAACTCTTTGGAAATTGATATTATAGCATATTTATTTGCTTATAATAGCTCCTCAAACAAAGCCTGACACATGTTAGAAACTCAACAAAAGTTTGTTAAATTAATAAGTAAGTTAAGCCTTGGCAAAATAAGCAGCTTTTTAAAAGAAAAGTCTCTACTCTATTTTTTAAATTTTCAATTAATAAATAAATTAATTAATGGTGACATTGGTTAATGAAATCCAGTAAGTTTCAGCTGTACATTTTAACAGTAAGGCATATATATATATTTACACTGTGTGTTCATCTCCCATAGTTAGATTCTTTCTGTCACCACATCACTCCATCTACCTCCCCCCTCTATTTTTAACCAGGGTCTATGGAGGCATTGTTATTCTTCACTGTTTCATTTTTACTTTGTTCCTTTTATTATATTCCTACTTTTGGAAAAAAAAACTGTACCTTTCACAATAATTTATCTCATTCTTCATTAAAGGAATTGGCTCAGGTTCTGTGAAAATTTCATTGCCCTATATAAATGTTTTAGGGACTTAGAAACAAAAAGATCCAGGCCTATGAAAAGTGTAATGAGTCCCAGCATGGTCATTTGTGATGAGGACTTAACTGCTTTGTTTGTGAGCTTCAGCTAAGGAAACAGATTACCTTTAGCATGTGCTAATCCCCCAAAGTCGATCTAAATTGCTCCTCTATGGAATGCCAGCCAACACTGTAAAAGCTGATCCTGTAAACTTCTTGTCTGGGGAACAAAAATATATATATATATTATTGGCTCCAAACTTCCACTCAACACTCTTGGTCCTTATTCAGGACTTAAAACTAATCAATAAATCATCATGGATGCATTTCAAAATTGAAATTTTATTTCCATGATAATGGGAATCTTGCATAGAAAACATCGCCTACTGAATATCTAGGAATCTAGGGAATAGCAGATATAATTAAAGATAATACTTTTGCAAATTTCCAGTCAAGATGGCAGAGTAGGTGAACACTGTGCTCACTACGTGTCATGGCCATATCAAAATTAAAGAATAATCATCATTGAGTATCACCTGAAGTCTAGCTGATGAGGTCTATAATTAAGAACATAGAGAAGAAGGCACTTGAGACTGATAAGAGGGGCAGAGAAGAGAAATGAGCTGGTCTAATTCTCGTGAGTGGTGATTAAAAATTGAGAGGGATAAATCAGCTGTAGAGGCCCCTTGGAGAAGCGAGAAGTCCCAGCCCACACCAGTCTCCCCAGTCTAGGGGTCCAGTGCCTGGAAGAGAAGTCTCCACAATTTCTAGCTGTGAAAACCAGTAGAGATTGCGGCTGAGTGAGATGGAGGGCAGCTGGAGTCTCAAGTGTTTCTCTTAAAGGGTGCACAAACTTAGTCACTGACAGACTCATTCACTCTGAGCCCAAGCTCTGGGGCAGCAGCTTGAAAGGCACCAGGGACATACAGGGAGAAACTGAATTGTCTGGCTTCAGGGCAAGAGCTAGAAGGGCAGCTTTCTTCCAGACAGAGGTGCTGGCAGAATCCAGTGTTTCTTTGTTGAGCTCTCCCTGAACCCAGTAGATTGATGCAGCGGCCACCATATTTGATTCTCTATCAACCTAGCTAACACTGGTCACCCCACCCTGGTGATTCCCTGAGACTCTACCCCACCCAATTTGTGTACCTAATCAGTGGCTTTTCTGTACAAACAGCCTATCTTGGTTCATGCAGTGGACTTTCTTAAAGCCCCTCCAAGGTTCACAAACCAAACTAATAGCATATGGTCTCTGCATGCCCCATATCTCTTGCTGAGCAGCTCCAAGCCCAGCACTAACAGCAGCCAGCCTTGGTTTGAGGCTTGGCCTTTCAAGGTACCTCTAAGCCCAGAGCATGTGGCAGCCATCTGTGGATTTCTTGGTGCCTCGTGCCAGGTGGTCCCAGGCAGGACACAGGCTGTGGCTGAACTTGGCCTACAACAGGTCCCTCCAAGGAGGTCTTTGGACTGGCATACTTGGTGGTCAGATTTGGAGCAAGCCAAAGCAATGCCCAGGGATGCATTTGAGGACAATACACCCAGAGGGCAGAATGGATGGATACCAGAGTCTTGCTAAAGTGAGTCCTGCCCCCTAAGCTGAGCCCCTGCACAATAGCTCCTCTACTGTAGTCAGAACCAGTTTTCACAACAACTCAGCCCAAGGGTCACAGTAACCAAAGCTCAACTACAACAGGAGGAAACACAATCCACGCAAGAAATCTGGAGCACTCAGTTCAGATGACCAGGGAAGGCTGTGTCACTTAGACCCTACAGGACACCTATTATGTAAGGCCACTTTACTAAGACCAGGAGACATAGCAACTCTCCATAATATATAGGAACAAACACAAGGAGGCAACCAAAATGAAGAGACAAAAAATATGTCCCAAATTAAAGAAAAGCAAAGCTTCAGAAAAAGAACTAAATAAAATGGAGACCAGCAATCGACCAGATGTAGAGTTCAAAACACTGGTTATAAGGATGTCCAATGAACTTAGGATGTAAATAGACAAACTCACTGAACCTTTTATAAAGATATAGAAAACATAAAAATGGAGATTAAAAACATAAAAAAGAACCAGACAGAAACGAAGAATGAAACAACTAAAACAAACAATACATTAGAGGGATTCTATAGTAGATTAGATGAAGTAGAGGACTGAGTAAGTTATTTGAAAGGTAAGGTAGCAAAAAATACCCAATCAGAACAGCAAAAATAAAAAAGAATCCAAAAAAATTAAGCTAGTTTAAGAGGCCTCTGGGACAACATCTAGGGTACAAACATTTGCATTAGGAGTACCAAAAGGAGAAGAGAGGGAGTGAAGAGAATGGACAGAAACTATATGAAGAAATAATAATGGAAAACTACCCTAATCTGGTGAAGAAAATATACATACAAGACCAGGAAGTTCAGAGTCTCAAACAAAATGAACTCAAAGTGGCCCACACTAAGACATATTATCATTAAAATGCTATAGGTTAAAGAGAGAATCTTAAAAGCAGCAAGAGAAAAGCAATTAGTTATCTATAAAGGAGCTCCCATAAGAATATCAGCTGATTCCTCAACAGAAACTTTGTAGTTCAGAAGAGGTTGGCATGAAATATTCAAAGTGATGAAAAGCAAGGATAACCAAGATTATTCTACCCAGCAAAGCTAACGTTTAGAATCAAAGGACAGATAAAGAGCTTCCCACACAAGAACAAGCTGAAAAAGTTCAACACCAAACCAGTATCACAAAAAAATGTTAGAAGGACTTTTTTTAAGAAGAAGAAGAAAAAGAAGAAAAAGGAGAATGAAAGGAAAAGATTACAAATATGAATAATAAAATGACCATAACTATAAATCTATCAACAATTACTTAAATCTAGATAGATTAAATGCCCAATCAAATAATAAGGTGGCTGAATGGATGAGAAAACAAAACTCTCACATATGTTGCCTACAAGAGACTCACTTCAAATCTAAAGACACATATAGACTGAAAGTAAAAAGAAGAAAAAGATATTTCATAAAGATGGGAATAAAAAAAAAAAAACTGGGGTAGCAATGCTTATACCAGACATAATAGACCTTAAAACAAAGGCTATAATTAAAAGCAAAGAAGGAGCCAGTAATCCTACTTCTGTGTTTATCCAAACAAACCCAAAATATTACTTTAAAAGAACATGTGAATCCATATGTTTACTGCAGCATTATTTACAATAGTCAAGATTTGAAGACAACCTTGATGTCTATTAATAGATGAATGGAAAAAAAGGAGGTGGTACATATATACAAGGGAATATTCCTCAGCCATAAAAAATGAAAACTTGCCATTTGCAACAACATGAATGGACCTCGAGGGTATTGTGCTGAGTGGAGTAAGTCAGACAGAGAAAGACAAATGCCATATGATTTCAGTTATGTGTGGAATCTAAAGAACGACGTAAACAAACAAACCTAACAGAAACAAACTCATAAATACAGAGAACATTTTGATGGTTGCCAGTGGGAGACTGTTGAGGGTGAGTGAAATGGAGAAGGGATTAATTAGTCCAAATTAGTAGTTATAAATTAGTCATGGAGATGTAAAGTATAGCATAAGGAATATAGTCAATAATATTGTAATAACTATGTATAATGTCAGATGAGTACTAGATTTATCGGGGTGATCTCTTTGTAAGTTATAAAAATGTCTAATTACTATGTTGTTCACCTGAAATTAATATAATATTGTATGCCAATTGTAATTTAAAAAAATAAAATAATTATAAAAAAGAGAGTATTTTTAAAAGGCATTACATTGTTATAGTGTCACAAATGCCAAGATATTACTTAATGTCACTTTATCACCAAAATTTTCTGTGTTTTTGTGTTTTTATAAATTTTTACTTGGCTTGTTTTCAAAATTTATTTTTCACTGTTAAGTAATATTATCTTTTCACTAAAAGCTTTATAATTTGTGAGAGCTTTATTTAAATGTTTTGTGAATATATTTCTGCCCTTTTCTCCACCACTAACATGCAATATTAATACATTTTGGAGACAGTACTCAGTGTGTATTAAAATAAAAGAAAATGAATATAATTGTCATATTAAAAATATAAGCCAAAAACCAACTGTGTTGGAAAATGTTAACATTTTTTTTATGTTTTAACAAATGTTTCCTATAAGATTTTTCTTGTAGCAAAGCAATTTAATTTTCCTTTTCATATTATTCTCAGTTATAAACTTAATTAGCTTTGTAAATTTCACATTTATTTGCATTCAAGATAAATTAATTTTTTCTTAGCAGAACTTTTTGAAATCAAAATATGAACTAAAAAGATATAAATTCGATTAGTGGAGCAGGAACAATAATAAGTAATCATAGTGATGAGATGTTAATTGGTGTCTGGGTGGTTCTATTCATATTAACAATGGGACATAATATTTCTGTCCTTTACTGTTCAGCAACACTTTGCCAGATCATTTATTATAATGCCAATTATGTTGCATTTGAAATTCACAGGTATTTTAACAGCGTAACAGGGCATGGATGGAATAAAAAGCATTTTTTTTCAACAGAAAGGGTCTGCTTATTTTGCCTAAACTTTGTCTTAAAACTTGAAGTTCAAAACGAGAAAGCTTTGAGAATTTTAATTTCTCAAAAATCCCAGTAAGGATGTATTTGCATTTAGAGATTGACCAATTTTCTGAACAAGAAGTATATAAATCAAAATGCACATACATTTTCTTTTCATAGACATTAGCTTGAATAATTTTAGCATGGAGTCTTATCTAAACCTATAGAAAAGGCTGTTTTTGCTTGTTGAAATATTGTTTTATTATTTTATTAAATTTATTGAGATGATATTGATAAATAAAATATGTTTCAAGTGAAAAATCTAGAAACATGGATTTTAATTTTTATCCAAAAGAGACCTGAATTTAAAAATTTGAGAAGCTCTGGTTTGAATTAATTTTCCTTCCTCACTAAGGAGCAGAATAACCTCTAGCTAAATTTTATAAAGGAAAGTTTGTCCTTCATGCTATCTATCAATGGGCTTCTTGGCAGATCTCCAGGTTATGACTGAATCTATCTTGTCACATAGGACAAGGATGCAACTCTAATGAGAGGAGTAGAAATAAAACTCTTTAGGAAAATGTCTCTTATTTCTCTCTGTGATATTCTCTTCCATGGGTTTGTCTATACTTGCCTTTTATAGCCAAATCAGAGTGTGTGAGTCGTTGGGAAAAGGGCTGAGTGTCCCAGCAGCTTGCATTGATCTATAACCAACCTAGGTAAAAGGAGTCCTTGTCACATATCTATTGCCTAATTCACCAGTACTCCATAGAGGTTATGAGGCCAAAATCACACATAGTAATATGTAGTATTTGTCTGGCAAGTACTTTTGTATAGCTCCCTCCAGAATCAGTGGAAGACAACAAAGGTCAATTGAAGTCTTGGGGCTGTAGTAAACTCGACTATTATTGTCTGTCTCATATATTTTTCCTTATTTTCTTAATAGTATGTATTCTCCCCCCGCCCCGAGAAACCACTCCTTTCCCAGATCAAACTTTGTGTTTTGTGTGAACTTAACTTTATTTCTGACAATAGGCACAAGCATGTGGTTTAGGCTTAGCCAATTAAAACATTAAATTTCCCTTGCTTAATAATTCGTTCAGAGATGAGCAAGTGACCCTCACTCACCCAAAAAGAGATATTGAAGTTTTTATGAGACAATTGAAAAAGAGATTCAGCCTAATATTTTGATGAATAGAAATCTATAAGATGCGAGGGAAAGCATGAGTTTGAAATTATCAAAAGTCAATTAATGGAGTCAATATATGAAGCCAGCTTGGAGAAAGAATAAACCAAGAAATCAAGACAAACCAAATCCTGGTAGTTTAATTGCATCTTTGAATCATCCCATTTATAAAGCCACTAGAATTAAACTTTTCTAATGCATAACACTTTCCTTTTGAAATTCTCAGTTTAAGTGGTAATTTATAGGCCTTTAAAAAATTCTAACTAATACAAGAGTTACAAGATTACTGCCAAATGCATTTCCATTTCAACATGACTAAAAAGTGCATTTTCTCTTTTTTGTCCACTTAGTATTTTCATAGATCGGGGATACTTAAAACTATTCTTCATTCCGTGCTCTTTTATAATGGATTTATTGTTTCTTTGGACCAGATAATTTACATTAATTTTATGAAATTTTTAGAATGCAATAGACACAATTTATGAGCAGTTCCTTTAAGCTACTTCTGGACTGAGTGAACAAAATATTTATAATTTTATACAAATGCTGTAAGTATTAACTCTTGCTCTAATCTGGGAATGGCTAGTCTCTTTTCATTATAGCCTCAGTCTCTGCTCTTCCTTTTCTGAATTTTGTATACATTTTCCATCTTTGCCTCAGCGAAAGGAGCTTGATAACTTCTATAGTTACTATCTCAACTACATTCTAGGTAGAAAGTGTGAAAACTCCCTCCCTTGAAGTTAGATACCTAGATGCAAATTAAATTCTAGTGATTATTTAACCTTATATAAAAGGTGCAAGATAGAAATAAAGTGGAGGTTACACTTTTGCTGCTGTGGCAGTTGGCAAACAATATAGTGGTGATATGAGCATTTAGAAAATGAGGCAGTGAGTGGCCTGATTTTGCATTTGGCATCTGAGTTCTGTTTGGTGTGTGTAAAAGAAAGTTTCAGCAGTGTTTTCAGTAGCAACAGCAGCAGCCTCCAGATTGCTGAAATGCCATGATTTCCTGATTTCTGATCTTCCAGTCCTTCCAATAAATTTATAAGCTCCAACTTCTCTTTTATTAGAGAGGTTTGTTTGTTTGTTTGTTTGTTTGTTTTGCCTTCTGTGAAAGATGTATGAGATCATGAATTCTGACCTTTTAGAAAGGAAGTTGGTAGATAAAAAAGTAATGAATTGTGTGTTAAATGCGATCTGAAAAAAAAAAAACAAAAAACCTGCCATACTACAATGTTATTGACAGGTTTATTTATATTTCTTGAATTGACCTTTCCTGGTATTTCTATAAACATATGCAAACTCTCTATGTGTAAAATATAAAAATGTGCAAAGATTATACCTATCTGGGAATACTAATACTATAATTGTGCAATATTATAATAAAACAATAAATGGTTTTATTTTCTATGAAAAATTCTGAATCACTTATTGAAATATACTCATAATTATAAGTAATTATTACCAGAATATAATCAAATAAGTTATGCTACCTATTATTCTTAAATTCATGAAAGTATTTAATCTAAAAAATGGATTAAGTCAAAAGTACCAATGTTTCTGGTAAGGAATAGTTTTGTGATACAAAAAGCTTGCCTCCCTCAAGCTGTATTTTCTTTACTTTTCTTCTGTTAAACATTACAGGAGATTGCTAGAGTCCATAGAAATACTGCAAATAATTCACATGACACTTGGATTTTTATATTATAAACATTGAATTTTGAGGAAGAAAATATTTTATTTAACCTATGTCCTTCAATGTATAAAATAGTTTGACAATAAGCATGCTATGGTAGGCTGATTAATGATTCTCCAAAGATATCTACTCCCTAATTGCTGGAATTTAGAAATGTTACCTTATATAGCTAAAGGGATTTTGCAGATGTGATTAAGTTAAAGATTTGAAATGAGAAATTGTACTTTTGTTAGTTTGCTAAGGCTGCTGTAAAAAAAATGCCACCAACTGGGTGGCAGAAACTTATTGTCTCACAATTGTAGAGTCTGGAAGTCTGAGTTCAGGGTATTGGCGGGCTAAGTTCCTTCTAAGTTCCTAAGGGAGAATCTGTTCCATGAGATCCATTTAACTTTTGGTGGTTTGCTGGCAATCATAGGTGTTCCTTGACTTTTAGAAGCATCATCTGGATTGCTGACTTCATCTTCACATAAAGTTCTTCCTGTGTGCGTGGTGTTTGTGTTCAAATTTCCCCTTTTTATAAGGACATCAGTCACATAGGATTAGGGCCCATCCTAATTATCTCATCTGTTATTAATTACATGTGTAATGACCAGATTTCAAAATAAAGTCACATTCTAAAGTACTGGCGGTTAGTATTCAACCAACATATAAATTTGGGGGCACAATTCAATCCATAACCATTCTAGATAATCCTGATGGGCCATAAATATCATCATAAGATCCTAATAGGAAGCAAGGAAGTCAGAAGTAGGAAGTGAGTGATGTGATGATGACGAAAGCAATAAGTTGGAGTGATGTGAGGAAGGAGTCACCAGCCAAGGAATGCAGGTGGATTTCAGAAGCTATAAAAGGCAAAGAAAGCGATTGTCCCCTAGAATCTCTAGAAGGGAATGCAGCTTTGTCAATTGACTTTTGTCCAGTGAAACTGATTTCAGTCTTCTGGACTCCAAAACTGTAACAGAAAATATTTATGTTGTTTTAAGCAGCCAAATTTGTGATAATTCGCTACACTAGCAATATAAAATTGATGTTTAATAATTTTTTGTTTTAAAAGTTATTTTTAATAATTAATAGTTTTTAATCTAAAAATTTATTTTAATTGCTTGCACCAATGGATATTAATGTACCACCTTAGGAAAACTTTACTTCCTGTTTGGTATCTAGTAAACTGCATTCTTCTCAAAGAAAATGCTTACATTCTTGATATGACTTGTTCCTATCTGTTTTTCCCAAGAGCACAAATTAGTTGCTTTCTTCTAATGAATGTGCTGTTATGTATTCAAAAACCTCCTACTTAGCAGCCCATGTGTCTTGATTTATTCCGTAAAATAATTGTCCTTTGACTAGAGCATTTTATTATTTAATCCAGAAACATGTTATATTATTTATGTCTATTGCTGTTATTTAAAATATATATCTTTGATAGAATTTAGATTTAGAAGTATATTTAGAAATACTTATGAGCTCAAGGAACCTGAGAAATAGATTATTTGTTTCTATTTTATAACTAAGAAATGTGAGTTACAGAAAACTTTAGATTTTATTGATGACACAGTTGGTTAGTGGTTAGCTATGGAAATTATATATATGGACCTCTGCTTTTTTATATTTTTTTATAAGTGCAATTTTATTTTCTTATAACTAATAACACTATTGTCTTGTACTTTAATATGTTTTACTTTAGCAAAATGTATACAAGAACTTCTGCTTCTTTTTTTTTTTTGTATTTTCTCAGTAAAATATTATTTTATTTCCTAATTGGTAAACAGTCTGTCCTCCAATTACTTTTCAATATGCCTTATTACAGCAAAATGAAGTAGCAAAAACTTGTGGTTGATTCTAAAGTTAGATAATGATTCAATTTCTAGTTCAATTGTTTATTAGCAGTGTAATCTTTGGAAAATTATTTAATACCTCTGTGTTTCAGTTGTTCTATCTATAAAAAAAGAGGAATAATAATATTTGCCAATTACAGTCACTGTTAAGATTTAAATACTATGTATTATTATGATTGAAATCTTCTGGAGCCTTCATTAGAGTAGAATCTGAAGAAATTTTAACCAATGTACCACTGTTGGGATCATTCCATAATCTTTTTCATGTTTATCTGAAAGTTCTCTTTTTCTTACATGACACTCAAAGTTTCAACTTCCATTCATTCAATTCTTTGGAAATTTAGTGAATAATCTAGAAAGGAAATTTTGTATACTCTTATCATGGTC
Source organism: Pteropus medius (assembly GCF_902729225.1). NCBI lineage: Eukaryota > Metazoa > Chordata > Mammalia > Chiroptera > Pteropodidae > Pteropus > Pteropus medius. Next base: position 603,260 of record NW_024353908.1, read on the forward strand.
TGTTGTTCATTGGATCTTGAGATAGGGATGTCTCAGAAGCAGAAATGGAAAAAAAAAGATAGACAATCTATATCAGTATTGTTATATTATTATAGTATTAAACTATATCAGTATTTAATTCACACAATATTAGTATTTACATTAAATGTACATAGAGTAACCACTTCAATTTAAATATTCTACTTTTTAAATAATTTTTTATTTTAATTACAGTTGGCATACAATATTATATGTTTCAGGTGTACAACATGATGCTTAGACATTTATATAGTTTACAAAGTGATCATACTGATATATTTAGTACCCATTTGACATCATACATAGTTATTACAATATTACTGACTATATTTCTCATGTTATACTCTGCATTCTCATTACTGTTTTGTAACTACCAATTTGTACTTTTTAATCCTTTCCCTTTTTGCATCCACTCTCCAAAACTCCCTTCCATCTGACAACCACCAAAATGTTCTCTGTATTTATGAGTTTGTTTCTATTTTGATTGTTTATTTTCTTCTTTACACTCTGCATATAAGTGAAACCATATAGAATTTGTCTTCCTCTGTCTGACTTACTCCACTCAGCACAATACCCTCTAAATTTATCCATATTGTCGCAGATGGCAAATTTTTGTTTTTATTTTTTAATGGCTGAGTAATATTCCATTGCATATATGTTCCACCTCTTCTTTCTCTATTTATCCGTTGATGGATACTCAGGTTACTTCCATATCTAAGCTACTGTAAATGATGCTTTGATAAATATATGTGTGCACATTCTCATTGAAGAAGTGTTTTGGGTTTGTTCAGATAAAGAACCGAAAGTGGAATTACTGAGTCCTTCTTTGTCTCTTGTCAGAGGCTTTGTTTTAGAGTCTTTTTTTGACCAGTATAAGTATTGCTAACCCAGTTTTTTTTTATTTTTCATTCACAATTTCATAAAATTTTTTTCTCATTTCTTTACTTTCAGATCTGATGTGAGTCTTTTGTACGCAGCATATATGAGAGTCTTGTTTTCTTATCTACTCAGCTACCTTATGTCTTTTAATTAGAATAATTAATTAATTGATATTTGAAGTAATTATAGTTATTACCATTAATATGAAGTTAATATGTAGTTATTACCATTTAGTTATTTATATTTTTATCTTTTTTTTCATTGTCTTCTTCAAGAAGTCCCTCTAACATTTCTTGTAATACTAGTTTGGTGTTGATAAACTCCTTTACTTTTTTGCGGGGCGGGGGCGGGGGGCAGTCTGGGAAGTTCTCTTTATCTGTCTTTCAATTCTAAATGATAGCTTTTCTAGGTAATCTTAATTGTAAGTCTGCTTTTCATCACTTTGAATATTTCATGGTAATCTTTTCTGCCCTACAAAGTTTCTGTTGAGAAATCAGCTGGAAAGTCTTATGGGAACTTCCTTGTATGCAACTAACAGCTTTTCTCTTGCTGCTTTTAAGATTTTTCTCTTTATCTTTAACCTATGGCATTTTAATGATTATGTCCCTTGAAGTGGGCCTCTTTGGGTTTATTTTATTTGAGACTCTGAGCTCTTGGCGTGTATGTCGATTTTCTTCACCACGTTAGGAAAGTTTCCATGATTATTTCTTCAAATAGGTTCTCAATCCTTTGCTCTCTCTCTTCTTTTTCTGATATCCCTGTGATGTGAATGTTGGTAGCCTTGATATTGTCCCAGAGGCCCTTTAAACTAGTCTAATTTTTTTGGATTTTTTTCTTTTTGCTGTTTTGATTAGGGGCTAACTTATCTTCCAAATTGCTGATTTGATCTTCTGCTTCATAAAATCCGCTGTTGGTTCATATATATATAATTTCAGTTGTTGTAGTCTTCATTTCTGATTGGTTCTTTTTTATGTTTCTATCTCCATTTTTGTGTTTTCTATCTCTCTGTAAAAGTTCTCAGTGAGTTTGTCTACTCTTTTCCTAAGTTCATTGAGCATCCTTATAACCAGTGTTTTGAACTCTACATCTTGTAGATTGTTTGTCTCTATTTTGTTTAGTTCTTTTTTCTGGAGCTTTGTTCTATTCTTTCATTTGGCTGTTTCCTTGTGTTTGTTTCTATGTATTATGGAGAGCTGCTTTGTCTCTCTATCTTAGTAGACTGGCCTTAATTAGTTGGTGTCCTGTGGAGCCCAAGTGACATGATCTTCCCTGATCACCTGAGCTGGGTGCTGCAGGTGTGTTTCTTGTGTGTGTTGTGTTGTGTGTACACTTCTGTTGTAGTTGAGCTTTGATTGTTATTTGCATGTCAGTGGGAGGTATTGACTCTCATGCTGATTGTTTATGAGGACTGGTTGTGACCACAGTGGAGATGTTGTGCAGGCCCAACTCTATGGGGCAGGATTTGCTTTAGCAGGGCTCTGGTGGCTGCTGAGTCTGTCTTTTGGGTGTGAGGAGGTGGTTGATTGGTTATCTGTTGTAATCTGAAAATGGCCACCAGGTGTGTTGGTACTAAGGCCTCTTGAGAGGGACTCTATTGCAAGCCAAGTTCAGCCACTGCCTGTGCCCTGCCCAAAGCTACTTGGTATGAGCTACAAAATGAGCTGCAGATGGTTGCCTCTTGTGCTGGTCTTGGAGGTGCCTGGGAGAGATTAAGCTGCAAACCATTGTAGCCTGCCACCAATACCAGGCTTAAGGCTGCTTAGCAAGAGATACAAGGCACACAGAAGCCAGGCGATGCTTATTCAGATTTTGTGAAACTTTGAGAGATTTTAGGAAAGTTTACAAAATGAGCCAAGACAGGCCATTTGTATGGAAAAAAACACTGAATCTGGCTTGGGTAGGCCAGCAAGTAGAGTGAAGATAGGTCTCAGGGAATCACAAGGATGTGGCCAACTGTATTAGCCTGGTTGATGAAGATGCAGATATAGCAGCTCCAGCATCTGTATGTTGGGTAGAAGAGTGCTCAACAAAGGAACAATGGATTCTGCTAACATATCTGTCTGGGAGAAAGCTGCCTCTCCAGCCCTCATGCCTACTCAGCTGCTATTCCAGCACTAGATCTCAGAGCCAGTGTGGGCCCTGGCCTAGCTGGTCCCAGGTCTGGCTATGATACAGGCTCATGTTTAGGAATAGGACCTTGGATTTAAAATGGGTTAGTGTAGTCGGGTGCCTGCGCCTAACATATGTAAGTATGATTTAGTTTATTGTATTATGCATGTGCGGCAGAATGCCACTATTGTTCTCTGACATATATAAAGCCCATGCAGTCTCCTAATGGTGCAGAAGTATGTTCCTCACAATAGAAGCATGCTTCCCACAATAAAGCAGGTGCCTGCTGTTTCATTCTCATGTCGGCCCCTTATGCATTCTTTCAACTGGTCATCTCACCACTGAAATCTTCCTTTCTCAATCAGCTCAGCACTGACAGCCAGTGACTTTGTTAGCAAGTAAGTTCAAGCATGGGCCCTTTAACAGCAGTGCCTAGGACTCCAGCATCCCTCCATCTCACTCAGCCATGATCTTTGCTGGTTCTCATAACCAGAAGTTGTGGGGACTTCTCTTCCCAGCACTGGAATCCTGGTCTGGGGTCCTTAATACAGGACTGTGACCCCCTCGCTCCTCAGGGAGGACCCCCATTGCCAAGATAGTTCTCTCAATTTTCAAAGCAACATGCGGATATGACACCAGCCCATTTTAAGTCTCTGCCCTTCCTATCATTTGTCAAATTACTAAAGGTGGTTTCTTCTGTATATCCTTAGTTATAGAACTTCTGTTCAGCTAAACTTCAAGTGATTCTCAATAATGGCTGTTCTGTAATTTAGTTGTAATTCTGATGTCATGAGATGAGATAAGCCTAGTATTTACCTGTTCCACCATCTTGAGTAGAAGCTTCTCAACTGACTTTTTCTTTTCTTTTCTGTTTTATGGCTCATAATTATTATTTCTTTCTACTTTGGGTTTCATTTCTCTTCTCTTTTTAGTTTTCTTTTTTTAAAGTAAATTATGAAGTCATTGATTTGAGTCTTTTTTTGTAGTATAGATGTTTAATTTTATAAATTTCCATTTAAATACTGTTGTGTTCATGGGATAAACCCTAGTTGATAATAATGTATAATCCTTTTTATAATTGCTGGATTTATTTTGCTAATGTTTTTAAGAATTTTTGCATATATGTTAAAAGAAATTGAACTGTTTTCTTACAATGTCTCTTATTGTGGTATCAGGGTAATGTTAGCCTCTTAAAATTAGTTGAGAAGTATTCCCTCCTCTTCTATTTTCTGGAAAACTGTGTGCAGAATTAGCATTATTCCTTCTGTAGATGCCTGGTAGAATTCACAAAACAGGCATCAGGGCATGGACTCACATGCAAGATATTTTTTACTCCACACTTAATTTCATTAACTGATCTGGGGTTATTAAGTTTTTATATATTTTTTGAGTGATCTTTGCTAGATTGTGTCTTTCAAAGAAGTTATTTGCATACGGTTGTGTATAATATTCTCATATTATCCTTTCATGTCTGTAGGATTTGTAGGGTCCTGCCTCTGTTTTTACTCTTGAAAATAGTAATTTTCATCTTCTCTTTTTTCTTGGTTAATCTGGCTAGAAATTTACCAATTTTATTGATCTCTTGAAAGAGCCGACTTTGGGTTTCATTGAGTTTTCTCTTGTTTACTATTTCATTGATATCTGCTTGTATCTTTATTATTTCCTTTTATCCTCTTGATTTGTGCTTAGTTTGCCTTTCTTTCTCTATTTTATTTTTAGGATGAAGCTAAATTCATTGACTTGAGACCTTCCTATTTTTCAATATAAACATTATTCTCTAAATTTTCCTCTAAGCCTGCTTGAGAGAGCTCCCCGGCCTCTCCCTGTTATAGCGCATATGTGATTTGAATCAGTGCAGTACAGGATTCCGTGCTCAATCAGGCTTCCTGCCCTACCTCCAGTGGCACTTGGTGTCTGCTTTACTGTTCTCTCAGTAGCAATATACCTTTGCCTGGGACTAGTTGTTGGAGGGATTGCTGTTTGTTTCTCTATTCAGGGCTTTTGGCATGGGCAATGGGTATTCCTGTTTCCCACTTAAGTGGAGGCAACTTTTACTTGTCAGCTTCCCCTAGCAGCAATTACCCTTACTGAAAACCGAGGCGAGAGTGTTGCCTTTGATCCCTAAGGGACAGACAGATTTTGCTTTTACCCCTCCACCAATCAGTAGATCTATTCTTAAGTGGTAAGAATGCTTCCTGCCTCTCCCTGCACAGCTGAAGGCTTTTGCTTTCTAAGAGAGCAGGTTCCAGGAAGTGGGTGGTGTTTCAGGCTTGCCACAGGAAAGGAAGACAACATGAAGTCTTCTGCTCTGCATCCAGGAGCACAGGGTTAGAGCCAGGAAAAAGTGATCTGAGTGAGGGCTGGCTCCACTTTTGTCTGGGGCTCTCAGGAATTCTAAAGTGTCACGCTATCCCAGCTATCATTGAAACCAGAGGCAAAATGAGTTTGGGATTAGAGCTATCTGTGCCACTCACAGCCAAAAGACCGACACAGGAGTCGGGCCAAATAGAATAAGCATTTATTAGAGGGTTGCAACTCCCAGAGACACAGTCATGCTATTGCTCCAAAAGCTGGCTCTCTCAAATGTCTTGGGAGTATGGATTATATAGGGAAATCAGTAGTCATGGAAACTAAGTCAAGGATATGAAGGTGGTGGAGGCAATCTATCTTTTCTTTTCAGCTAGGGCTAGTTTCTCAGGTCTCCTGGAGGAGAAGAAAGAGGAACTGGTTCTGGAATCAGCTGCTGCATCATCCCATGACCTTGCCCCTTGGTAAAAGTAGCTCATCAGGGGAGTAACTGCCTTCCTAAGTGAGTGAGGGCAAAATATGCTGCTTAGTTACAAGAGCCGAGAACGTTCTTGAAAACGGTGGACCAACTGCCCTCTCAAGCGGAGCAGGCAGATAATGTCCATGGGAATGGCTAAAGGAGCATAGTGTGGGAACAGCAGAAAATGTCTTTGGGAACAGGTATTGCCCAGAGAATCCTTGTTCATGGTCTTTCCTGAGGCTGCTGACCAAGCAGCCCTCCTTTTTGTCTTCTGAGTACATGGAGGGGCTATGCTTGAATTAACTCTATATTTTACCATGACATAGCTCCTTTATGTCACATTCTTTGTGTCAATTCTTCCAGATAGGGTGTCCTTGTATCAGTTCCTTCTTCATTATGGATTCATGAAATTGTCATTTTTCTTCTTACTCCCATAAGATTGTGTAAATCAAAATTACTTTTAGACTGTAATAAAGAATAAAAAGCATTTATCTGAATGAAAAAGAGCTCATCTTCGAAGCACAAATTCAGGCAACAACCTAAATTATATTACACTAAGATGAAGGGGAGGCTGCCTTTTATAGTGAAAGTTCCTGTCCTGGTTCTCAATTAGGTTAGTTTTATGAAAATGAGGTATACAAATTGTGCAGTTATGATTGGATGGGGCCAGTCTTAGTCTGTGGGTAGAAACGTGAAACCACGGTTTCTTTGATTGAGTCAGACATTAAACAAGTGGAGCAATAGTGCAGAAAGCTGAGAGAAGAACTCAGTCTGAGTTCTTCCCTGTATATAGAGTATATAAAGAGCCTGTCATAAATGGCCCCTAGATTCTTATTATTCATAAAATCTGAGTCCTTAATTGATCATGGGGAGTCCATCTCACCAGATAAATTCCTTCTCTGAGTTCGCATTAAATAAATTCTCTGCATCCATTTAGGCCTCCTCTGCCTCTAGTGCTCTGTATCTCCTCAGAGGAGTTTATAATCCTTTCAAATGTAGTTCACCTTGTTGCCTTTTGACCTCAGCTTTCTTAATGGCTAAAAAAAGTTATGATTTTTCTCTGTTTGTTTTAGAGTAATGTCCTCTTGTGGTTTTCTTCATCTAAGCAAAACCAGAAAGATCTATTTGATGTATTTATTAAATAAAAAAATAAAAGGCTGAAAATGAATTTCTGTGTATATATCTCAAGAAATTAAAAAACTTAATCTAAATAAAGTAGACAAAATAATAACGCAAGAAAAATAATAAAATAAAAAATAAATGTGCAATCAAGATAATCAACCAAGTAAAAAGTAGCACTGTTGAAAAAATACTATTAAAATGTATCAATCTCTGTCCAGAGAAAGAGAAAAAATAAAATATATCAATATCAGAGATGAAAAAGGAAACATTAGTACAGTTTCTTCAAGAATTTAAAAAAGATAATAGAGTCGATATTATGAACAAATATTTGCTAGTGAATTTGACAATATAAATTAAATGGACAGTTTTTTTAAAAGCAAAAGTCATCAAAACCAATAAGGAGGAAATGAAAACTATGGATAGTCTTATATATAGCAAATTTATTGGATCCATAATTAAATCCTTTGCATACATATACCTCCTCTGCATAAAAAATAGGTTTAGATAATTTATCTTTGAATTAATGAACATTTATAAAAGACATACCATTAAAGAATATAGAAAAAAAGAGAAATCTCCTGTCTTGGATTATACATAATTCTGATAACAAAACTTGGACAGAAAATTTAAAAAATCTATAAACCAGTTACTCTCAGGAACAAGGATAATTCGAAGCAAACTATTATTCAAATTAATCAAGCAATGTATTAAAAGATGAGACTTCAGGAACAAGTTGGAATTATTTCAGAAAATTTTAGTTTGCTTTAACATTTTAAAATTGCCAGAATAATTTCCCACAGTAACAAAATAAGAGAGAAAATTACGCAATCTTTTTAACAAATGCAAAAATAGCATTTGTTAATTTATTGTAACCTGTCTTTATGACAAAAAATTTGTAAATGAAGAGTAAGTTTCAGATTATTTTAAAGATATCTACAAAAATATAGTATATAACATACTAATTGGTTATAAATATTTAAAATTTCATTAAGATGCTGGAAATAAGGCAAAGACACCCACACTTACTATGTTTATCCGTCATTGCCTCAGATATCATAGCTATTACAATGAAGCAAAAAGAAAGATAAAGATTAGAATAGAAGAAGTAAAACTATGTCACTATTTGCACATAGAATGTGTAGAATAGAAAAATTCTTAAAATTATAAACATAACTACTAGAATTAGAAAATTTAGCAATAAAATGAAATAAATTAAAAAACAAATTAAAATTAATAAATAATACATTTACAATAGCATCCATTCAAGCAAACATGAGACTAAATCTGAAATAGTAAATAAATGGTGAGGTACATAGTCTGAATTAATTGGAAAGGTCAATGGTTGTGGGGAGCAGATTGCAAACTGACAAGGTCTTTGCAATCTGTGAAGCCAACCAAGGGTTGCCTCACCTCAATGAATCCTCCTAAGAATGGGGAGGTACGAACTGTTTGGGAAACAATGTGGTGTTTCTCTGAGACAGAGAAGTACACTTATAGCCCTGAACAGACAGAACAGCAAAAGTTTATAATAGAATGTGGGTTAGGTGATTGTGCCAAAGATGATCTTATCCTAGCTAGCAATTGTATGCTCTTGTATAAAAGCAGCTTGCAAAAATAAAACTACACCACTACTCCATCATCAGCGGATAGTGGTCCTCCTGATCCCACCTTTGTCTTTCTCTTTCTTTTTGGCATCTTTCACTGTTCCTACTCAGGTATCAAGCAGGCTGTGCTGGACGTGGCAAATGATCAGTTTTCCCCAAATTGCTTTGTATACCTCACCTGTAGATACAAAGTAGTTATGAAGCTGGGTGTTCATTTTATTTATATACTTATAACTTTATACTTTCATAAATTTACTTATATTACATATGTAATTTCAAAATACTGAATAAAATGAGCAAAATATCTAGAGATATAATATTAAAGTATTATACAGTAATGACAAATAATTTTTTTAATTAAAAATTAATTTAATAAGTTCACACAAAGCAATAATTAAGAAATGAACAGAATAAATCTTTTAAAACCTTAAAAGGAACAAACATCTTACTGGAAAAAAATATATAAATACAAGTGGATTACACACGCACAAAAAAAGTGGTCTATTTCACATTTAATTGAAAAATATGCAAAATAAAAGATTCATGCAAAAATCAATTTTCCCCTAACAGATTGGTCAAATTTTATATCTAGTAAGTGTATGTACAGATACTTTCATAAAATATCGATAATATTGTAAAGTGATGGAACTTTCTTGAGAGTAATCAAACAATCAATATCTTTCATTATTTAAAATAAGAATCTTTTGACCTAGAAATTTATTAGCCAGAATGTCATTCCAAAATTTAGAAACGATGTTAAATGGTTTGTGATGAGACCGCTTTTTGACAAAAATTTTCAGTAAAGTTGGACAGGAGATATAACCCACTTTCATTTACATATATGAAACTAAAGTCAGTATTGTGTTAAATTAGGAATAAGTCAAGAATCTACCAATTTAACCAAATTAGATACCTACGTATGCATGAATATGAAATATTCATGTCTTTAGGACATGTTAGTATGTCTTAGTGCTAAAACAAGTTTATATAGATTTTTGTGGAAGGAAATTAAGATATCTTTCCTTTGAAAATTGACATTTTAATGCTGAATTAGGTGACAAATCCCTTACTAATAGATGTTTCACTGTTAGAAATTTGAGAAAATTAAGAAAAATATACAATGGCTTCTATGAGAAATGAAGGAGAGGGCTGAGTAGTAAAACACAGAAGAATGTTCGAAAAGTATTTATGTTTGTGTTCATTCAACAAGTATTTACTGAGTGCCTGTTGTGACAGTCCCAGAATATATCAATAAGTGAAAAAGATAAAGTGCCTCTCCTCATGGAGCTTCCATGATATGAAATGTGATTATAATGTGAATTCACACTCAATTTTAGAGATAGGGAATTACTTTTGTTATGTTGCTATTCAGCCATGAGGTATAAACCAACAAAGAAATGTTGATTTCAAAGGAAGTGTCACCTGTGGAAGGATTATGGTCTTTCCTGCCAAGAAGATATCACTTTTACAAACACACCAAGTTTTGTGCAATGATGATCTGGCTCTTAGTTATTTTAGACCCTAAGTTTCACAGTACATCAAAAGTTGACTCTCAATGTTATATTAACTAGTTTCTCAGGGCAAATGTCTAAAATCAGATTGCCAACTTAATTTAGATGGAAGAATAGCTTTCCCAGTGATTTAAATACTCGTACCAGCACAATCAGTGCAGTTTCTCTTTGTAGTCAAAACTCTTGGAAGGTCAAATCAGTCAGAGGGTTGCTTAATGAATATTAACTCAAGAAAAAGGAATTATGTTGATGGATTGCTTACTGGTAGTCTAAGTTTTATGATACATGTAGGACATGGAGTTATTCATGTCAAATATGCCTTGGAAGTTATTGGTGGAAAGTCTTTGCATTCATATCTATTGAAGGGAAAACATTAGTCTGGAAATCAAAATTCAGTGACCACTAGTCTCTCATTCTTAGATGTTCTATTAGTTATACAAAGTTGCATAACAAATTGCCCAAATCACTGCAGCTTAAAACAGCAAATATTATCTCACAGTTTTGAGGGTCAAGAATCTGGAATTGGCTTGGCTGGGTGGTTCTGACTTAGTATCATGAGTCAAGCTATTAGCCAGGGTTGCAGTAGATGAGGACCTGAATGGGGCTAAAATAACTACTTTTTGTTTTTTTATTATGATGACATTGGTTAATGAAATCCAGTAAGTTTCAGGTGTACAATTTAACAGTAAAGAATATATATATTGTATTGTGTGTTCACCGCTCATAGTTAGATTTCTTTCTGTCACCACATATTTGACCCCTTTACCCCATCTACCTCCCTGCTCCCCGCTACCCTCTGGTAACCACTAGTCCATTGTCCATGTCCATGAGTCTCTGTTTGTTTGTTCTGTTCATTTGTTGCTTTTAGATTTATATCCCACATGTAAGTGATATCATGTGGTTTTCCACTTTTCTTGTCTGGCTTATTTCACTTAACATGATTATCTCAAGGTCCATCCATGTTGTCACAAATGGCTATATTTCATCTCTTTTTATGGCTGAGTAATATTCCGTTGTATATATGTACCACACCTTTATCCAATCATCTATCATAGGACATTCTGGTTGCTTCCACATCATGGCTACCATGAAAAATGCTTCTATGAACATCGATGTGCAAATATCTTTTTGGATATGGGTTTTCAAGTCTTTGGGGTAAATACCCAGTAGAAGGATCACTGGATCATAAAGTAGATCAATTCTTAGTTTTCTGAGGAACTCCATACTGTTTTTTATAGTGGCTGTACCAGTTTGCAGTCCCACCAGCAGTGTATGAGGGTTCCTTTTCTCTGCATCCTCTCCAACACTTGTTATTACTTGTCCTGTTGATTATAGCTATTCTAACAGGTGTGAGATGGTATCACATTGTGGTTCTGATTTGCATTTTCCTAATAGCTAGCGATGATGAGCATGTTTTCATATATTTGTTGGCCATTTATATGTCTTCTTGGGAGAAGTGTCTGTTCATGTCCTTTGCCCATTTTTTAATTGGATTTTTTTGTTTGTTTGCTGTTATTGAGTTGTATGAGTTTGATGTATATTTTGGATATTAGACCCTTATCAGAAATGTTGCTTGCAAATATATTTTCCCATTCAGATGGTTGTCTCTTTACCTTACTGATGGTTTCTTTAGCTATGTAGAAGCTTTTTAGTTTGATGTAGTCCCATTCATTTATTTTTTACTTTTACTTCCCTTGCCTTTGAGGTCAAATTCATAAAATCTTTAAGTCCAAGGTTCATGAGTTTAGTTTCTATGTTTTCTTCTATGCAATTTATTGTTTCAGGTCTTATATTCAGGTTCTTAATCCATTTTGAGTTAATTTTTGGTGTGTGATGATAGACAACAGTCTACTTTCATTCTTTTGCAGGTGTCTTTCCAGTTTTCCCAGCACCATTTATGAAAGAGACTTTTCTTTCTCCACTGTATGTTTTTGGCTGTTTTTGTAAAAAATTATTTGCCCATATAAACCTGGCTTTACTTCTGGACTCTCAATTCTATTCCACTGGTCTATGTGTCTATTTTTCTGCCAATACCATGCCGTTTTGATTATTGTTGCTTTGTAGTATAAGTATCTACTTCTAAGCTCATGTAAATGGCTTATAGAAGGAGACTTCAGTTCCTTACCACATTGACTTATCCTTACAGCTGCTTGTGACATGACTTCCATATCCAAGGATTAGGGAGAGAGAAGAAGCAAACAAGAGATAAGCCTCCGTCTTTCACAAACTAATTTTGGAGATGACAAACGATCATGTCTGTCATTTTCTATTGGTCATCCTCATCAATGCTGTTATAATACTGGAGGAATCATGGAATGATTTGTTACTAGGAGGTGGGAATTATTGGAGAATATTTGGGAGGCAACCTGTCACAGATGGGCACAACTTCTATCTTTCACTGGGCTTTTAGATTAAACAACCTGGCTTTCATACATTCTTCCTTATGCTATACCCCAACTGTCAATTATATTATTGTAAGGGCATGTATACTTGGGCTGAGGATCATCCTATTACTTTGAGAAGATTTATTATGTGTTATTCTTGAAGTTTAATTCTTGGTTGAAAATTTTATTTATTTTCAAGTTCTTGGGGGACCAATGATTTTTTGCTAGCTAATTATGAAAATGTAGTTATATATGTGCATTAATGACTAGGTCTTAAGAGAGTCTAAACAATATGTCACATTTTAATTTGATCGTTTTCTTCATACTTCGGTCTATTCGTTTATCTTATTATGCTTATTTAGCACTAGTGTTGAATGCTAAACCTTATTTTTTCATTTTCTTTTTTTGGGAGAAGAAAAGTAGAATAGAGAAAAAAGTAATTTAAACCAATCTGAATTTTTATGTAATATTTAGAAAATATGATTTCAAGTTAACCTTAGGATGAAATTACATAGCATAAGAATAAAAATATGTCTAGTTTTTATGTATTTTATGTAGAAATATATGCATATATAGAAATATATGTGTACCTTTAAAATAATTTATGCCTATATTATATAGCCACTGACTAATGATCTATAACTTGGATAATATACATTCTGTTCACTTTATATTAAAGAGCACTATTTACAAATATAAGAGTAATGTTTCAGTGATCTGTTGGTAAAATTGGTTTTAATGGAGGCCTGTTGATCATGAAAGAAGAAAAAAAAATCCCCAGAGAATGTAAATGCACTAAATATTGATGTGAATTCAAAAAATATTAATGATCTATTTTAAAAATTAACTTCTCAATTAAAATGTAATGCTATTCATGTAGTCACAATATGTTGAAATACTTTTCATCTATTTTCTAGAAATAATTTCATATTTTTTACTGTATTGAATACGGCAGAGAAATTATACAAGAACACCTCAAGAGAAAGCTCCACCTTGATTAATTATATATATAAAAGATCATTGTTCATATTGTTGTTAAAGTATATGTGATTGCTAAAAATCATGAGAAATTACACAGAAACTGAAAAAAAGACATAGAAAAAATAAGCCTTAAATATAAGAACAACTTGTTACAATTTTCATAGTGACAGGTTTATTAAGAAATACTAAGCTTTTTAAAAAATTCCATCTCTTGAGAATGATAGAACCAAAAAGAAAGGAAGTGAGAAATGCATAGGAACTCTCTCTAGTCATACTGGGAATTTGTCACATAGCACTTCTAAATTTATTCTTACTTTTTCTGAAAGAATTGAATCACTGTTCTTAAAGATGACTTCAATGACACAGTGATTGCTGCATCAAAGAATATATAAACACTTTTCAGAGAAAATGTTTTTTCTTTATCATTTTCAAAATAATATGACTTATTATTGACAAAAATATGAATATACAGTGTATATGTGTATTGTATAAAGATATATTTGCATATTTGCTTATTGATAATAATTTTCTTTCTTTAGGCCAGGATATATAGGGCAGTGTCTACCTCCTTGATTAGAAGCCAGTTTTTTTTTTTAATTTTATTCCAGGTCTATTGAGATATAATTGATATATAACATTGTGTAAATTTAAGGTATACGTGGTGATGATTTGATACATTTACACATTGCAAAATGATTACCACATTAGTGTTAGTTAGCACATCACCTCACATAATTAACATTTCTTTTTTGTTGTAAGAACATTTAAGATATACTCTTTTAGCTACTTTCAAGCACACGATACAGTATTGTTAACCATAGTTACCATATTGTACATTAGTTCCCCAGAATTTATTCATTTTATAGCTAGAAGTTTGGACCATTTGACTAACATCTCATTTCTGCCACCCACCAGACGCTTGCAATAAACATTCTACTTTCTGTTTTCATGTGTTCAGCTTTTTAAGATTCAACATATAGTACTTGTCCTTATTTGCCTGACTTATTTCATTATCTTAATGCCCTCATGTTTCATCCATGTTGTCACAAATAGCAGGATTTCCTGCTTTTTAATAGCTGAATAATATTCTATTTTATCTATGTATGTAATGACATCACTTTTAGTCATCATTCATCTATAGAGCACATTTAAGTTGTTTCCACATTGGCTATTGTAAATAATACTGTAAGAACATGGAGTGCAAATATCTCCTTAAGATCCTCATTTTATTTCTTTGGGGTACATACTCAGTATTGGGATTGCTATAATTATATGATAGTTTTATTTTTAATTTTTTAACAGACCTCCATATTATTTTTCATGGCAGCTGTACCAATTAAATTTCTATGAATAGTGCATAAAAATTTTATTTTCTTCACATTTTACTTCTTATCTCTTTTCTTTTGGTAAAAGCCATTCTAATAGATGTGAGGTGGGATATCATCATAGTTTTGATTTGCATTTCCCTGATGATTAGTGATTTTGAGCATCATTTCATGTATCTTTTGGCTATTTGTATCTCTTTGTAAAAATGTCTGTTCAGTATCTCTGCCCATATTTTAATCAGATTTTTAAAAAATATTGAGTAAATTGTATGAGTTATTTATATATTTTGAGTTTTAACCCCTTGTCAGATATGTAATTTGAGATATTTTCTGCCATTCGTTAGCTTGCCTTTTCATTTTGTTGAATATTCTTTTGCTGTCCAGAACCTTTTTAGTTTGATATAGTCTCTTTTATTTATTTTTGCCTTTGTTACTTGTGCTTTATTAAAAAAAAAAAAAACAACACTTGGCAAGACTAACATTAAAAACAGATACATAGACCAATGGATGTCCAAGAGCTTTTCCCTATGTTTTTTCCATGTATGAATTTAGGTCTTATGTTTAAGTCTTTAATCCATTAAAAAAAATTTTTTAAAGTATAGTTGGCATACAATATTATGTATTATATTAGTTTCAGGCATACAACATAGTGAGTCAACATTTACATAATTTACAATGTGATTACCAAACTATATAGTGACCAAAGTTTTTATAACATTATTGACTATATTTCCTCTGCTGTACACTATATCCCCATATGTTATTTATTTGATAACTGTATATTCATACCTCTTACTCTCCTTCATCTTTATTACCTATTCGCCCAACCATTTCCCACTCCCCTCTGGCACTATTAGTTTATTCTCTGTATCTATGATTTTGTTTCTGTTTTGTTTTGTTTGTTCACTTATTTGTTTGTTGCTTAGATTTCACATATAAGTAAAATTATACAGTTTTTGTCTTTCTCTGACTTATTTTATTTAGGATAATACTCTCTAGTATTTGTTGTTTCAAATGATGGCTGAGTAATACACACACATGCCACCTTTAAAAAAAAAAACATTCATCTATCAATGGACACCCAGGTAGCCTTCATATCTTGGCTATTGTAAGTAATGTTGTAATGAACATACAAGTGCATATAACTTTTGGAATAAGTATTTTTGTTTTCTTTAGATAATACCCAGAAGTGAAATTGTGGCCATGCAATAGTTCTATTTTCAATTTTTTGAGGAACTTCCATACTGTTTTCCATAGTGGCTACATGAATTTACAGTCTGACCAACAGTGCATGAGAGTTCTCATTTTTCCACATATTTGCCAACATTTGTTGTTTGTTGATTTATTAATGATAGCCATTCTAAGAGGTATAAAGTGATATCTCATTGTGGTTTTAGTTTGTATTTCCCTGATGATTAGTAATGCTGAGCATCTTTTTGTATGTCTATTGGCCATCTGTATGTACTCTTTAGAGAAATGTGTATTACAGTCCTCTGCTCATTTCTTAATCAATTTTTTTTTGGTATTAAGTTGTATGAGTTTCTTATAATTGTGTGTATTCACCCATCAATGAATGTATCATTGACAAATATCTTCTGCCATTCAGTCTGCTCATTTTGTTGATGGTTTTTTCTCTGTGCCAAAATTCTTTAGTTTGATGTAATCCTATTTGTTTATTTTTTCTTTTGTTTCCTTTACTCAAGGAAACATATCCCCCCCAAAATTACTATTTTTGATGTCAAAGATTTTTCTGTCTATGTTTTCTTCTAGAAGTTTTATGGTTTGGGGTCTTACATCTAAGTCTTTAATTTATATTGAGTTTATTTTTATCTATGGTATAAAAATGTGATCCAATTTAATTTTATTTTTTGCATATATCTTTCCAATTTTCCCAACACAACTTGTTGAAGAGACTTACTTTTCCCTGTTGTATATTATCGCCTCTTTTGTTACAAATAAATCGACCATATAAGTGACAATTTTTTCTGGACTTTTTATGTTCTGTTGGTCTATGTATCTGTTTTTAATGTTAATATCATACTGTTTTGATTACTATAGCTTTGTCATATAGTTTGGAATCAGGGAACATGATACTTCCAACTTTGTTCTTCTTTCTCAAGTTCGCTTTGGCTGTTCAGGATCTTTTAAGATTTTATATACATTTTAGGATTATTTATTCCAGTTCTGAGAAAAAAGTCATTGATATTTTGATAAAGATTGCATCAAATTTATAGATTGCTATAGGTAGTACAGACATTTTAATAATATTATTCTTTTCAATTCATGAACATTAAAAATTCCTTCCATGAATTATGTCCTCTTCAGTTTCTTTTTTTAAATGTCTTATTTTCAGAGTACAGATTTTTTACCAGCTTGGATAAATTTATTCCTAGATATTTTATTTTTCATGCAATTATATGTTGTTTTCTTAATTTCTCCTCATAGTTCATTATTAGTGTATAGAAACCTAACATATTTTCATATATTAGTATTGTATCTTACAACTTTATTGAATTTATTTGTTATAATAGTTTTTTGTGGAGTAGTAAAGGATTTCTATATATAGTATCATGTCATCTGCAAAATAGTGACACTTTTACTTCTTTTATTCTAATTTGGATGACTTTTGTTTTATTTTTTTTTCTGGTTGCTATGATTATGACTTTCAATACTATATAGAATAAAAGTGGTGAGAGTGGGAATCTTTGTCTTTTTCATGATCTTAAAGGACAAGTTCTTCACTTATCACTTTTCAAGTATGATGTTAGCTGTGGGTTTGTCATAGTCTTTATTATGTCGAGGGACGTTTCTTCTATACACACTTTGTTGAGAGTTTTTATTGTAAATGTTGAATTTTGTCAAATGCTTTTTCTACATCTGTTGAGATAATAGTATAATTTTTATCCTTGGTTGTATTGATATGGTATCATGCTGATTGATTTGTGAATATTGAACCATCCTTGCATCCCTGAAATAAATCTCACTTGATCATGGAGTATAATAATTCTTTTAATATATTGTTGAATTTAGATTGCTAATATTTTGTTGAGAGATTTTGCATATATATTCATCTAGGATATTGACCTATAATTTTCTTTTTTGTAGTGTCTTGGTATGGTTTTGGCATTAGAGTAATGCTGGTATTAGGGTAATGCTGGTATTAGGGTAATGATGGTCTCATAGAACGAGTTGAGAAATGTTTCTTCCTTTTCAAATTTTTGGAATAGTTTGAGAGGATGGATATTAATTCTTTAAATTGTTGATATAATTTACCTGTAAAGCCGTCTGGTCCTGGAATTTTGTGTGTTGGGATTTTTTTTTTTTTTTATTTACACTTTAATTTCATTGCTAGTGAGTGATTTGTTCAGATTTTATTTCTTCCTGGTTCAGTCTTGGAATTATGTATGGTTCTAGAAATTTATCCATTTCTTCTATGTTGTCCATTTTGTTGGCGTATAATTGTTCATAGTGTTCACGATTCTTTGTATTTCTATTGTATTAGTTGTAACTTCTTCTTTCACTTTCTATTTTATTTATTTGGGCACTCTCTTTTTTTCTTGCTGAGTCTGGATAAAGATTCATCACTTTTATCTTTTCAAAGAACCAGCTCTTAGTTTTATCGATCTGTTCTATTGTTTTGTTTTCAGTCTCTATTTTATTTATTTCTTCTCTCATTTTTATTATTTCCTTTCTTCTACTTAATGTTTTGCTTGTTCCTCTTTTTCTAGTTCCTTTATGAGGCATTAAGTTAGACTGTTTATTTGGGAGTTTTTTTGTTTGTTTCTTGAGGTAAGACTATCTCACTATAAATTTCCCTATTAGAATCAATTTCGCTACATCCCATAGATTTGGAGAGCTATGTTTTTATTTCATTTGTCTCAAGGTAGTTTTTAATTTCTTGTTTGATTTACTCTTTGATTTATTGGTTGTTTAGAAGTATATTGTTTAGTGTTCACATGTTTGTGGATTTTTATTTTTCAATTTTTCTTTATAGTTGGTTTCTAGTTTCATACTATTGTGATTGGAAAAGATGCTAAATGTGATTTCAGTTTTGAATTAATTGAGACTTGTTTTGTGTTCTAACAAGCAATTTATCCTGGAGAATATTCTATATACACTTGAAAAGTATACGTATATCTGTTAACTCCATATGAAATAATGTGATGTTTAAGGCCATTGTTTTCTTGTTGATTTTCTGTCTGGTAGATCTATCCTTTGATTAAGTGGTGGTATTAAAGTCATCTACTATTACTGTATTGCTGTCAATTTCTCTTTTTATGTCATTAATATTTGCTTTATATATTTAGGTACTTCTATGTTGGGTATGTAGAGATTTATGGTTGTTATATTATCTTCTTGGATTGACCCCTTTTCACTACGTAATACTATTTTTGTCTCTTTTTAGTCTTTGTTTTAAAGTCTATTTTGTTTAAGTATTGCCACTCTAGCTTTCTTTTCATTTCTATTTACATGGAATATCTTTTTCTATTCCTTCATTTTTAGTTTCTCTGTGTCATTTGACCTAAAGTGGGTCTTTTGTAGACAGCATATAAATGGTTGTTTTTTAAATCCATTTAGCTACTTTCTGTCTTTTGATTGAAGCATTTAATTTATTAACTTTTAAAGTAATTATCGATAGGTATATACTTATTGCATTTTATTAATTGTTTTTTTAAATTATTGATTTTGTAATTCTTCTCTATTCCTATCTTTTTCTCTTGATCTTTTCCCTTGTGGTTTACTGGTTTTCATTAGTGGCTTTCTTTTGCTCTATTTTCTTTGTTTTTGTATAGCTTTGTAAGGTTTTGATTTTTGATTACCATGAGACTCATATAGATAGATCTGTAGATGTAGCAGTCTGTTTTAATCTGCTAGGCATTCAAGTTAGAACACATTCTAAAAGTATTACATTATTTACTATTTCATTCACACTTTATGTTTTGTCATCATATTTTAGATGTTTTCATTTTGTGCATCCCCTAACTACTTATTGTAGTTATAGTTGATTTTGTTACTTTTGTCTTTTAAACTTTATACTAGCTTTATAAGTGGCTGATTCACTTTGTTTATTATATATTTGCTTTTACCATTGAGGTTTTGTTCTTTCATATAGGTTTTTATTTATGGTTATGACCATTTTTCTTCTGTTTATAGAAGACTAACATTTCTTTTAAAGCTGATTGAGTGGTGATGAACTCCTTATGTTTTTGCTTGTTTGGGATACTCTTTATTTCTCTTTCAATTCTGAATGATGATTTTGCCAAGTACCATTTTCTGTATTGTAGGTTCCATTTTTTCAGCACTTTTGACTAGTTGTTTTTCCTTGCTGCCTTCGAGATTATCTTTATTTTTAACTTTGGTCATTTTAGTTACAATATGTTTTGGTGTGCGTATCTTTGGATTCATCTTGTTTGAAATTTTCTGCGCTTCCTGTACCTGGATCCCTTTTTTCTCCCCTAAGTTAGAAAAGTTTGCAGTCAATATTCTTTAAATGAGATTTCTGCCCCTTACTCTCTCTTATCCTTCTGAGCTCTCTAGATAATACAGAAGAACTAAATAGTGACCTGGAAAATAAAATAGCAGAAACTACCTAATTAGAACAACAAAAATAAAGAGCAATTTTTTTAAAAAAGAATATAATTTAAAAGACATTGGAGACAACATAAAGCACTCTAATATTCACATTAGAGGGTGCTCAGAAGGATAAAAGAGTATTAGAGTGCTTTATGTTGTCTCAGATGTCTTTTAAATTATATTCTTTTTTTAAAAAATTGCTCTTTGTTTTTGTTGTTCTAATTAGGTAGTTTCTGCTATTCTGTTTTCCAGGTCACTATTTAGTTCTTCTGTATTATCTAATTTGTTATTAATTTCCTCCAGCGTATGTATGTATGTACATATATATTTTTTCTTTTGTTTAGTTTTTTATTTATGCTTATGACCTTTTTCTTCCTAAAAAGACATATATATATAAAATATACGTAAATATAATGTAACTTATAATAGAATATAAAAGTACATAAAATATATATTTAATTTCAGTTATTGTATTCTTCAATTCCTATTGTTTTTTTATTATATTTTCTACTTCTTTGTTGAAGTTCTTACTAAGTTCCTCTATTTTACTCTCAAGTTTGGTGAGCATCTTTATAATGGTTACTTAGAATTTTTTTTATTAGGCAAATTATTTACCTCTGTTTCATTGGAGTTCTTTTCTTTTTTTTCTTGTTCCTTCATTTGGAACACATTCCTTTACTCATCTGTGTTTGTTTCTGTGAATTAGATGTAACAGCTATTTATCCCATCTTGAAAAAGTGGCCTTTGTTGAAATGACCTCTCTGTAGACTGTATGTGCAGGTTTTTTCAACAGGCTGGCTGGAGTCAAAGCAGACAATATATGGTGTCTGTACTGTGCTGGATGGCCAGCTGTCTGGGGCTGCAGTGGGCACTTGCTGAGGCAACCTGGGCACACAGCTACAGTGGCACTCTGGCTGACTGGCTGTCTGGTCCTATAGCAAGCTCTGGTCAGGTTAGCCTAGGGCATGCTGTAGGGCCTTGCTGGTCAGCTAGAGCACTTGGACAGAGCTTCTACCCACACTATGTAGGTGGAGGAGGAATATAAACAATGGTGCTCACTGGCATCTTTGATCCCAGAGAGTTTCTGCCAATCTGGAGAGTTCCCACAGTTCCCTCAACTTTCTCTGTGTGGTATTTCTTTCTCATTTATTGTGCAGAAGTTGTTCAACAGTCCTCAGTTATTTTTCTGGTGAAATTACTCTATATGTAGTTGTATATTTGGTGTATTCGTGGAAAGGAGTGAGTTTAGGTTTTTCCTTTATATCCATCTTTCAGAAAGTCTACCTTTAATCTATTTTGAGTTAATTTGTGAGTGGTGTATGATGAGGGTCTACTTTCATTCTGCATGTAATTATCCAGTTTTCTCAACATTATTTATTGAAAAGAGCATTCTTTCCTCATTGAGTATTCTTGGACCCCTTTTCAAATATTGACTGTACATTTAAGGGTTTATTTCTATGCTCTTGATTCTGTTTAATTGGTCTATGAGTCTATTTTTATGCCAATGCTATATTGTTTTGATAACTTTAGCTTTGTAATATAGTTTAAAATCAGAAAACATAATGCACTAGCTTTGTTCTTTGTCCTCCAGACTGCCTGGGCTATTTGAGGTCCTTAGATTCCATAAAAAGTTTAGGATTTTTTTTTTTTTTGATTTCTGTAACAAATGTCACTGGACTTTTGATAAGGATTGCAATGAACCTATAGATGGCTTTGAGTAGTATGAATATGTTACCAATATTTATTCTTCTGATCCATAACATAGAATATCTTTCTATTTATTTGTGTCTTCTTCAATTTTTTTCATCAAAATCTTATAGTTTTCAGTGAACAGGTCCTTCCACATCTTGGAAAAATTTATTTCTATCTGTTTTATAATTTTTGATGCTATCGTTTTCTTTATTTATTTTTCAGATAATTTGTTGTTAGTGTAGAGAAACAACTGATTTCTGTATGTTGATTTTGTATCCTGCAACTTTACTGAATTCATTAATTAGTTCTAACAGGTTTTTCAATGGAGTATTTGGTAATTTCTTATATAAGAATATATAACTTAACAACAGAGATGATTTTACTTCTTCTTTTTAATTTAGATGTCTTTTTTTTCTTGCCTGCTATTCTGACTAGAACTGCTAGTATCATTTTGAATGGGATAGTGAGAATGGTCACCATTGTTTTATTCCTAATCTTGGAAAAAATCCTTTCAACTTTTCACCATTAAGCAAGATGTTGGCTATGGGCTTGTCATACATGACCTTTATTACGTTGAAGTATGTTTTTTACTATACCCAATTTGTTGGGTTTTTATCATAAAAAGTATTTGAATTTTGTCAAATGTTTTTCTCCTCACAGATTGAGATTATCTTAATTTTTATATTTTATTCTAATGATGTATATTGTATTTTTTGATTTGTGCATGTTAAAGCATCCTTACATTTTAGGGGTAAATCTCACTTGATTATGGTCCTTACATTTTAGGGGTAAATGTCACTTGATTATGATCCTTTTAATGTATTATTGAATTTTTATGGCTATATTAATCATGGATGTTCACCTATGGTTTTCTTTTCTTGTAGTGTCCTTATCTGGCTTTGGTATCTGGTACTGCTGAACTCATTAGTTTAGGAGTGTTCCTTTCTCTTCAGGTTTTTCAAGGAGTTTTAGAAAGATCAATGTTAATTCTTTAAATGTTTGATAGTGTTCACCAAGGAAACCATCTCTTACTGGGCTTGTCTTTTTATTTACTTATTCAATCTCATTAATGGTTTGTTCACATTTTTTTATTTCTTCATGAATTGGTCTTGGTAAGTTTTATGCTTCTAGGAACTTATGCATGTCTTCTAGATTATTCAATTTGTTGGTGTGTAACTGTTCATAGTAATCTCTTCTAATCCTTTGTATATCTGTGACTGAGTTGCAATGTCTCCTCTTTCTTTTCTGATTTTATTATCTTCTCGTTTTTTCTTAACCAATTAAGGGTTTGTCTATTTTCTTTATTTTTGAAAGTATTAACTCTTAGTTTCCTTGATCTTTTTGTTTGTTTGTTTTATTTATTTGGGGGGGGCTCTGTTTTATTTATTTCTGTTGTTTTTTGCTATTTTCTTCCTTCTCCTAACCTTAGCTTAGTTTGACTTTAATTTCTATTATTTTGAGATGTAAAGTTAAGTTGTTTATTTGAGATCTTTCTTTTTTCTTAACATAGGCATTTATTGCTACAAAAAAAGGATTTATACAGCATAAGCATTTATTCCTCTTTTAATTGTTTTTGCTGTATTTCATAAGTTTTGGTATGTTGTGCTTTCATTTTCATTTGTTTCCATATATTTTTTGAGATTTTGCTTTTAATTTTTTCTTTGACCCATTAGTTGTTCAGAAATGTTTTACTTTCCACATATTTGTTAATTCTCCAGTTTTTCTTCTGTTACTGGTTTATAGTCTCACATTATTTTGTTCATAAAATATACTTCTTATGGTTTCAATCTTCTTAAATTTGCTAAGACTTGTGACCTTTTATATGTTCTATTCTTGATAATGATCTTTGTACACTTGAAAGGAATGTTTATTTTGTTGCTCTTGGATACAATGTTCTGTATATGTCTGTTAGGCCCTGTGATCTAAAGTACAATTCGTGTCCAATGTCTCCTTATTTATTTTCTATTTGATGATCTATCCATTGTTGAAGGTGGGCTCCTACTATTATTGTATTGTTATCAATATCTTCCTTCATATCTGCTAGTATGTACTTAATATATTTATGTTAATGCTATGTTACATTTTATTAATGTTGGGTACATATATACTTAGGAATGTTATAATCTTTTGATTAATTCACCCTTTTGTTATTATATAATGATCATCTTTGTTTTTTGTTATCATTTTTGGCTTAAAGTCTTTTTTAAGCCTGCTATAAGTAGTGTTAACTCTGCTCATTTTTAGTTTTCACTTACATGGAATACTTTTTTCTATTTCTTCGCTTTGAACCCATGTGTGTTGTTAAAGCTGAAGTGAGTCTCTTATAGGAAACATATAGTTGGATCTTTTTTTTTCAGTCACCCAATGCCTTTTGGTTGGATAATTTCATTCATTTGAACTTAGAGTAATTACCATTGGTAAGATTTACTAATGCCATCTTATTAATTGTTCTGGCTGTTTTGTAGTTTCCTTGTTCTATTCTTCCTCTTTTGCTGTCTTCCTTTAATAGTTAAAAATTTTTCATAGTGGTATGTTTTGATTCCTTTCTCTTTATCTTTTACATATCTGGTGTGGGTTTTTGCTTTGAGGTTACCATGAAAATGACATAAACATTATCTAATAAAAACAATCTATTTTATGATGATAACAACTTAACTTCAGTCACATACAAATAAATATTCTACATTTTTACTCATCCTTTTTATGTTTTTATGTCATTATTTATTGTTTTTATATTGTATATTCATCAACGTATTATCATTGATGTTATTTTTAATACTTTTGTTTTTCGACTTTTATACTATAGTTAAGTGATTAACACAGCACCATATTACAGTAACAGAATATTTGAATTTGACTCTATACTTCATCTTCATCAGTGTGTTATATATTTTCATATGTTTTCATGTTTTTAATTTTTATCTTTTTATTTCATCTTGAAGAACTTTCAGGATTTAATCTAAGGCAGGTCTAGTGGTGATGAATTGCATAAGCTTTGTTGTAAAGGAAATTCTTTTTCTTTCTTTTATTTCTGAAAGTCAACTTTGCCAAATAAAGTATTCTTGGTTGTCGGTGTTTTCTTCCAGTACTTTGAGTATATCATATCTATTCTCTCCTGGCCTATAAAGTTTCTGCTGATAAATCTGCTAATAGCTTCATAGGGGTTACATTGTAAGTTATAGGTTTCTTTTCCCTTGTTGCATTTAAGATTGTTTATTTGTCTTTGATTTTTTGATAGTTTTATTATAATGTGTCTTGAAAAAGAATTCTTTGAGTTTGTTTGGTTACTTAAGAGCTTCATAAACTTGGATGTCCAAATCTCTTTTCAGATTTGAAAATTTCTTACCCATTTTTTCTTTAAATAAGTCTCTGCCCGCTTTTACCTCTTTTCTTATTTGCATATTCAAGTAATTAGCAGTTTGTTTCTTTTGCTGATATCCTGTAGATCACATAGGCTTTATTCACTCTTTTATTTTTTCGTTTTGATTTCTTCTCCTCTAATTTCTTCTGACTTCTACTTTTTTTCTGTTTGATTAATTCTTCTGTTGACCCTCTTTATCGCATAATTCATTTCATTCATTGTATTCTTAAGCTCCAGAATTTCTGTTTGGTTCTTTCTTATCTCATCTCTACCTCTTTGTTAAATTTCTCATTTTGTTTGTGTATTGTTTATCTAATCTTGTTTAATTGTCTTCTCATGTTTTCTTGTAGCTTACAGAGCTTCCTTAAAACAGTTATTTTGAATTCTTTATGGGGTAAATTGTAGATATCCATGTCTTGGGGTTGGTTACTGGAAGTTCTTGTGTTGCTCTTTGCTGTATCATGTTTTTTTTTTATTTTTTATTTTTATGTTCTTTGAAGTCTCGTGTTATTATCATCACATCTGAAGTAGCAGTCATTTTCTCCAGTTTTTACTAACTGGCCCTGGAGAGAAATGCCTTCTCTCAGCCTTCTTAGTGATTCTGCAGCATTTTCAGGTCTTCTGTGGATACACCTGCTCTGTGTTTCTTGCGCCCTCTTGTGGCAAAAATTTTAAGTTTGTACTGCTTTTTATTGATTCTGCAATGCATCTAGCCAGGTGCTAGCAGTTTCCCTTTTGCTTTCCCAAGGGTGGAACTAAAATTCAAATTTGTGGACTGTCCCTGTCCTGCAGATTTGGGTCAATTTTTTTGCAAGTACTCACTAGTCATCTTCCAAAACTCACTATCGCCACCATTGAGAGTACAATCAAGGAATTGGCTACAGCTTTGGGGTATTTGAGTAAGATGCATGGAGTGGCCATAGTGATTGTGGGCCAGCTGAGGGAACCTGCAAGTAAATCACCCCTAGTGCTTGTAGGTAGACTTTTTGATGGAATCTGTGACACAGTAGGATCTATCTTCTTTTAATGCCCTCTGAGAGTCTTATTTGCTGCTCTCTCAGGTTATTCCCACATGGAAATCATGTAGTTCATGACTCAGTACTCGGAATAAAGTAAGATAGAAATGGCCCTTTTGGGCAGCTTTCTGCATAACTAGGGAAGTTGGGCACTCACTCATATGCTCTCACTTTCCTCTGCAGGAGAAATCATGTGCCAAGAAGATCTCTCTTAGCCTTGAGCTGTGCTGCCTTGGTGGAAGGGTGATGCAGGTAGAGTCAAACTCTTCCTTTTACTCTCTTTAATGTGTGTGTGTATATATATTTTATATATGTGTATATATTGTATTATATGTGTGTGTGTGTGTTATAATTTTTTTTTTTTTGCACCAGTGGTATACTGTAACTTCTCTGCTAGAAACCTGGACTTCTACAAAGGCTCTCTCATTTGTTGGTGATTGTCTAAGGCAGTGTCCTCCAGAGGTTCCAGACTGTGGCCAACATGGCTAGAACCAGGACTAAGTTTTACACCTATTACCCACTGCAGGGGTGGGTGAGACTTCTTCTGGATCCCTTGGCATAAGGTGCTGGAACTCAAAGCTGTCACAAAGGCACTTTTGTCCATGGATGGATGCCAAATTGTTGTCGAGGGAGGATATAAGCAAAGAATGTCTTATTTGGGATGTTGCTGATGTCACCTCTGAAGTCAGAGTTTAGTTAACCAAATATTTACTTTATCTCCACCAGGTTGACATTCAGTGATGGGGTAGGGATGAAGCAGGGTTAAATGTAATAAAGACTGCAATTCGCAAAACCATAACAAAATTAGAGAACATTTATTCGTAATGCATTATGAGATAGAAATATGCACCCCAAAGGGCTATTTGTAAATAACCACTATGTCAGCATGGTTTCATATGTAGAGAGCTGGTTCCACAGGTATTAAAATATTTGGATCAGTCTAAGTCAAAAAATGTAATATCTCAGTATCCTTTTTCACTATGCCCATTACAGGAAGGAACAAACCATAAAATTGGTGATTAGGCAATTAGTAAGAGGGTTTTTATTTTTATCTTATTTTATTACTAGTTTTTAAAATTAATTAATTTTTATTATAGTGACATTGGTTAATAAAATCCAGTATGTTTCAGGTGTACCATTCAACAGCGACCCCTTTTACCCCATCTCCCTCTTCCCTCCTCCATCACCCTCTGGTAACCACTAGTTTATTGTCCATGTCCATGAATCTCTGTTTATTTGTCCTGCTCGTTTGTTGCTTTTAGGTTTATATCCCCATATAAGTGATATCATGTCATTTTCCCCTTTTTCTGTCTGGCTTATTTCGCTTAGCATGCTTATCTCATGATCCATCCATGTTGTCACAAATGGCAGTATTTCATTAGTAAGAGGGTTTTTAAAAGTTAATTCTTAATATAGCAAAGCCATGCCCAGGCCAACCAGTCAGTTGATATCATAAGCAAAGATAAAATCTACATATGTATATATCTCCTTGGACTTTCTGTGCAAAGGCATTTCTAAGGTATATGACACTGGAAGATGCTAACATGAAGGATATGAGCCTCTTTATCTTTACTAGATATCACCAAATGGCTCTTAAAGTTGTTGTACCAGTTGACACTCTCACCGGCAATATAGGAGGGTCCATTTTCTCATATCTTTGTAAATTTTGATATTATCTGACCTTTCTATTCCTGCCAATCCGAAGATATGCAATGGTGTCTCTCTATTCTAATTTGCATTTTTTACAAGTGAGGTTTAAAATCTTTTATTTTTATGGCTATTTTGAACATACCTCATATCCCTTGATCATTTTTTCTATTAGGATATTTGTATTTCTATTATTGCTTTAAAATAATTATTTATGTATTAAACCTCTAAAAAACTGTGTTAGAAGACCATATGAAGGTTGGGGAAATCTTTACAGAGAAAACATTCTCCTTTTTCACTTGCAGCATACACTGTTGGTTGATAACCTGATATCTACTACCCTCTTATAGAACAGTGATGGATTATCTACTAATTGCCTGCTCATTATTCATTGTATATTTCTTACCAGAAAATATGATTTAAATGGAGGTGAAAATGCTTTCCTCTAAAACTACCTTTCTTTGCTCTCTGTAGTATGTGCAATTGTGTGACACAATGCTCTCTAACAGGATACGAGTAAGAGTTGCAGTGTAGAATTCTGGAAAATCTCCTAAGAGGGGTCAGACTTAACTGTTAAAAATATATTTGATTCTCAGTTCACTTACCCTTCCTGCCTGAAACATGGCCTCAATGACAGGGGATGGTGGGGAATACACTACTATAACTATTTGATGAAAGACAAACCATGAGGATAAAGAGGAAGAAAAAGAAAAGAAACCGAAGTTCTGAAAATGTTGTGAAGAGGCTACATTTGACCTACACCTGTTAACTTCAAAATTTCTTGCTACAGGAAAAAATAGTTTCTAATCTACTAAAAATGAATTCTATAATGTTGCTGTTGTATGTAGCCTAACATGATTCCTTATAGTAGAGACTATAAAAAACTTAAATTTGTTTGGGACAGCAATTAATTACTATATCACCTTAAGTTACTTCCTAAGAAACTTTTTCATATTTTATATAATATATTTAAATAAGAATTCTTCAGAAAAATAATACATTACTCTAAAATATCTAAATTTTGATTAAATAATGAGAGTAAGTTCCCTTCTAGTAAAAGTTGCCTATTTTTTGGTACATCTGGGGTGAATATGGGACAGATAAACCCTAGGACAAATCTACACAGGTGGGCTCATGGTGGGTTAAGTCATTGACACACTAGAGTTTTCAGAGGTGGGGATATCACAGAAAACAAAATGGGTAAAAAGTCCTTCTTTCCTGAATCTTAGGTTCTAGTTTTGGGAGGTAGACTATAAATAGAGCACTGATTAAATATGTAATATAGACTAGTGGTTACTAGAGGACTATAGAGTAGTGGTTAGTAGTTAGGGATTGTAGGGGGAGGGGAGGGAGAGTGGGCAGGGTAAAGGGGATCAAATACAAGGGGGTAGGTGGAGGGTGAAGTGGGTAAAGGGGATCAAATATATGGTAGCTGAAGAAAACTGAACTTTGGGCGGTAAACACACAATAGAATATACAGATGTCAAATAACAATGTACATCTGAAAATTATATAATTGTATTAACCAATGTTACCCCAATAAACTTAATAAAAACAAATAAATAAATAAATAAATATGTAATATAGAGGATAGTGAGTTAAATGAAGAATAATTAGGCAGAATAAATGGACTGTAAGTCTAAAGTGCTTGAGAGTCCTCAGAGGGGTGGCTTCCTCTAAGACAGACTTGCCAGTAAGGCTCTCCTAATAAGAGGGTGGTTGGGAATGTGCAGGAAGTGAGGAAATAAACCACAGAGCAGTTCTGTGGAGGAGGGACTATCTAGTTCCAAAAAGAGGCACTATCAAGTACAAAGGCCCTTAGGAAAAGTGAGGAGCAGAGGAGGCATAAAGGAGAATAGGGAGAGATAAGGGGGGTGAGAGTAAGCTTGGGGACCATACCATGTTGGACCTGATAAAGCATTTTTGTTTTTCTGAGGAATAAATAATACATAAGTGATATATAAAGTGCTTGGCAGATAGCTTGCCTCTTACATGGAAAAGTAAGTTTTCGGTAAAGTTTTTAGGTCTGACATACCAACATTTTCGAGCTATACTGAGGCCAAAATATTTGCAGTATGACAATGTGAGTTAAAAATGGTGTCCCCTTTCTGTGAATTAAAAAGAAAAATGTATCCCCTGTCCCATTTCCACTGAGCAGGTATCACACTGTGAGCTTATGGCGTGGGGAGTAGAGCATGGCCATATTATAGCCCCACTTCTGTCCTTGGCTTGTGTATCTCTGGGCTGTCCACAGTCAACATAATCACACGTGGTGGCCCTGGAAAGGACTCTGCTTTAATCATTTTTATTTCTAGCCCTTAACATATTTTGCAACAATCTTGTAACCAGACTGAGAGAAATAGTTCCTTTTCCATAGTCTTTGATGGTCACCAGAGTGGGGGTGGGGTGGGAGGGTGAAAAAGGAGAAAGGATTAAAAAGTACAAACTGCCAGTTATAGAAATAGTCACAGAGATTTAAAGTATAGCATAGGGAATAG
Source organism: Pteropus medius (assembly GCF_902729225.1). NCBI lineage: Eukaryota > Metazoa > Chordata > Mammalia > Chiroptera > Pteropodidae > Pteropus > Pteropus medius. The sequence continues at coordinate 633,748 of NW_024353908.1, forward strand.
AGTCAATAATATATTAATAACTGTGTTTGGTGTCAGGGGGTCCTAGACTTATTGGGGTGATCATTTTATAAGTTATATAAATGTCTAACACTATGCTATACACCTGAAATGAATAAAATATTGAATGTCACCTGTAATTGAAATATTTAAAAAGTTTAGAAATAAAATAAAATAATGGTTACAGAATGAATTTATAGATGTCTTAAGTTATTATGCAAGCCTAGTAATTTGAAGATCACACTAACTATATATCATCATTCTTGCTTTTATTCTTTTTGAGATTATTTTTAAGAATGATATGTGAACGTAAGCAAAGAAGTCATGTTTTTTTTTTTTTTCATTCAGGTGTTTTGTTCTTTTTTCTTAGGAAAGTGAATGAAATTTTACACATCTTTCTGATTTCTTTGTTAGTGAAATAGGGGAATATAGGAGAAAACCACTTGACAAATCATTCTTTCTTTCCTCCCTTTTCTTCCCTTTAGTTCCAGGAACTCTTTCTTTTTCTTACATCAGGTAGTTATTATCAGATACTGGTAATAGTTCCACTAGTCCGTTCTTGAAACATCGTTTAAATTTTAGTGTCACTTTTGAATAATACAAGCATTTTAAACTCAAGGAAGATGTAGAGATTGTAAATTCCCATGTTGTGAGGTTCTTCCTTTTACCATGATTAATACTTTGTGGCAGGAAGGATGGAATAAAGAATATTGTGCATGCCAGGATTTTACAGTCACTCAGTGTACCCTGGGGGGGTAAAAGTTACAAGGAAGCTCAGATCCATGCTCTCTTTATATATACATCATTTAAAAAAAAAAAAAAGTTCAATAGGTCCAAAGAAGAGATTACCAAGTCTCCTCTGTCCTGCCGGTGTATACCTGCTGAGATGGGGCCACGCAGCTATCCTTTCCATGCTCCAAGGAAGAAGCCTGCTGTGGCTAAAGTATGCATTCTTATTAAATATATATCATAATGTACCCCTGTTGATATAAACTCCCAGCATAAAAAAGTTGCTATGTAAACAACATAGCTAAGTTAACGTTACCATAAGAAATTTATCATTAAAATATGCTTAATTTGACATCGACCTAAGAAGTAGTTGCTTTTCTAGCCCAGACACAAAAATACATTGTATATACATGCACAATATTAAGTATTTGTAAAATCGAACAAACCACATTGAGAATATACAGTTTAATGCTGTCAGCTGTATTGGCCAAACCTTAGTTTTCCTATTAAGAACAATATAACTGAAGTTCTCACAGCTTTCTACCAGTTTGTAGGACTGTCTTGCTTCCTATACAGAAATTCAATTTGCTTTGAAAGGAAAGTAAGAACAACCTAATTGGTTATATGCTGCATATATAATAGGCTCAGATTATACATTGTAAATTCTGTTGACTTGAATCTAACTTAAGTAAGATTGTCTATTTACAGTGGTTTTTATTGAAAGGTTATCCTTAATATAGGCAAATGAAAACTCTGGTGTTAAATTAATTTTTTTCATGGAACCACAATATAACACAGAGCATGACATTGACTTAGTCCAGCAAATATTTCTGATTCAAGAATCAGTATATTCTAATGGAATTGCAAAAGCTCCAAGGAACTGTAATGTTAATCACTGATATATAAATAATGATATTCATCTTTATATATTTTAATATTTGAAGATAAATGTATTGAAATTATAAAAAGTAAAAATAATCAGTAGAATAATATGAATTAATGTCATCTATGACTTGTTTATAATGCTAACATTTAAGCTATTTTTTTAAAGACCACCATTTAGAATTACCATAGTTAAGATTAAATCTTGCTTAGATGATGGCTTTCCCCCCCTGGTATATAGGCCACTTATTTCTAAAATGAAGTTATTTTATCCCTTGTCATCACACAGCCATAAAAATTGCAGGCTGTCAAAAGTTAGAATGGCTGCTTCACAGACCCATAGCAATACTCAGTAACAGATTTTCAAAGCAGTTCAAAGAGTCCAGTTTCCATCTGTGTTTGGTGAAGGGTGCACAAACCTTGAGGCCATCTGAAAACTCAGCTTTATCTCTAACACTTGGAATAACAAAGGTGTTATTTTTCAAAGCTGCATTCTCCCCTCCTGGGGTGGCTGTGCAAATTCAGTTCAGAGAAGGTGGGAAACTTCAGAGCAGGTATTCCTCCTTCTAGACTTTGCAGAGTTCCTTTGAGGGTGTCACAATGGTGGCCTCCTGAGTATGGGTTATTGCCAATAGAGGCCAAAAGTTAATGAACCTTATAAGCAAATCCCTTCTGATTTTATGAGCAAAATATCCACATAGAAACAGCATCTCCTTTCTTCCAGACTAGGGGTGCTATTCAGGAGAAAGTAGAAGGTGCTCTCTGCCCACATTATGCTGAGGGATGCAGCATGAACATCAAAACTCCATGTCATTCAGTTGCATTTCTAAAACTAAAGCAGCAAATTGTTAGGAAAGGCACAGGTGAATGTTATTGTCTTTGGTTTGCTACAAACAAGTTTAAGATTTCAATAGAAAATATATTTTTTCTGCTTATTTTGTTTAATAGTTCATGTATTAATTGTCTGGCACACTTTTTGATAGTGTCTTTATAAAGGCTACCTAACATAAATTACATAAATACATAATTAATGAAATAATGGAAATATAGATATTTGCTATTTGCTCTTTTTGTGATATGTTTTTATCATTCTAAGATTGAAAAGTCAAGCACATGAGCAGTTTAATTTTTTGACTTTATGAGCAATTCTGATGTCTCAAAACATCAAAAATTATATTCTAAATTCCTTTTAGCTAATTCAAAGCCATACCAAATTATTCTTCCTATGACTCTAAATTCTAATAACTATATGGGTAGTTTTATTTGAGAATATGTTACCTGGCAAATACATATATTTCATAAAAATCACCGATCATAAACAAGTTTATAAGAACAGAACAATGTTATTTTAAAGGGTTGACAAAATGCACACTTTATTGTGAGAAAAAATGAGATTTAGTGATTGAGATAATAGAACTTACATATAAAGATTGTGCCCTCATTATATCAAGATTTTTTTATTTTTTAACAACCTTTCATATATAAAAATGCTTGGTAAATAAAAATATACTTCTTTAGTAAGTAAAACTTATTTTACTTAGTGAAGTAAAATAAATAATAAAAATCCTTAGTAAGTAATATAATGTGCTGTGAACCTCACACTAAAAAAAATTAGTTTGATATGACAAAGCATTCTATCTGAAGTTAAAGAAAAGATTTTCCATGGTAACATTTTAACTTAATTAAGATAGACACAAATGTATTAGTATCAAGCAGTGAGCTTCTTTGGGGAGAAAGATGGGGTAGTGAGGGATTTGACAAGCCTGTACTGTTTCCAGTCAAGTTTCTAGTCACATTCCCACTCACCTTGAAGGCATAATAGAAACAGCAGTAATCCTAAATGTGGAATATGCATAGAGAACCAGAGTGAAAAAGGATGCAATGGCCAATACATTGCTACTGTTTTTGCATATGACACTTGCTCTCCTGTCTTAACAATTCTTCTCTATCAATGCTTGTACAAAGAGTACTAAAAGTGGGAAACGAGGGTATAAGAGGAGGTCATAAATAGATTATACGTAAAAAGTGGGCCACGATAAAACAATGCAAAATAAAGTACCTAAGAGCTGTTGGGATACTGAGTATATAATCATCTTCGATGTAGTCCTATACCTCCCCTCTCAGTACTTACAATTTAGTGAGGATGGAAAACGTTTTTAAAATAATAGTGTTGAGTATAGTAATAGTAGAAATAGTAAGGGTGCATATGGCAAAGGCACCAATCTAAAGACATCTGGCCGTATAATTATAGAAAATAGATTGTCATTTGAGAGTTCAATTTTTGAAGTTCAATTCATGCTAGCCCAGTTGATTTGAACATATCACGGTTTTTCTATCTGCTGGATTTTTTTATTCCCCCACATCTCTAAGAACTATTTTCTTAAAATTATGATCTCTGCTCGTAAACCATTCTTTATGTGATCATTCTGATATTAAACAATAAAAGTAGTTAAGAACTCACTTTAGTAACCTTCTGGATAACTTAAATTCATAACCTCTTACTGGATTGTGACCTTGATGAAGGAACAGGTTGTTGCTTATTTTGCCTCTGTACATGTGGCTCCTAGTAAAAATTATTATGAATATAGTGATGAATGAGACTATAAGTCAATTAACATTGGAATTTTAGAGCTGGAACTTTCATTAGCTTAATTTTGAAAGATTTAGAAAAGTAAAGTGATGCTAGAAGAGTGAAGCAAAGTGACATCCAAGGTCACAGAGGAAGTTTTGAGAAGCGATTCAATTAAAACCTAAAGCTCAGAACTGAGATTTAGGGCAGTAGGCATGCATAAATTTTCATGGAATGATATGTTAACCCAAGGACATTGAACATAAGAAAGATTATTTGGAAAGTATTTTTTATTTTTAGCACCTTCTATCATGTTATGCACACAACTTACATGCAACCGTTCATAAATATGGCCGCTTGATTTTCTTTCACTTATTCGATCTTCTTCTAGCCATAGTTTTCAATATCTGAATATTTAGAAATAGTGAAGGCATTTTATTTATCTTAATGACTAAAGTATGCTCCTGGAATTTGGTGAAAGGGAACCAGGAATGCTACATGTCCTATAATTACTAGAATAGTCCAGCCCCTGGAAGAATCATATTGCCCAAAGTACCAATAGTATTTCTCTTGAAAAATCTTTTTTAAAGTCTTTATCACTTTTGTAGCAGAGTTCAATAATTTTTATTTCAGTTGCTTTATTTTTACATTATAATACATAGTTTATGCCACAGTTTTACAAATATTACCTCAATATTAACTCTGTAGTATATTTTTTGCAAAGCTCCATTTTTATGCTTACAAGTTAGTTTTTTTCCAATTGCAAATATACTGCATATTCATAATAGAAATGGACAAAGAACAAAATTAAAAGCAAATGTAATTTCTCATCTAGAGATTCACATTTAACATTTGATGTTTATTTTTTAGGCATGTATGTCTAGGTGTATAAATTTAAAATGTTATCAAAATACGTATATTACTTATAATGTATTTTGTTAACTACAAAATGAATCAAAAACATTTTACCCAGTCATAAGATAGTTTATTACTTTTTTTCATAAGAGTAAGCTGAATTATCTTTATTTGCGAATGAATGAATAAATGATTTTTTAAACTAAAATGTTACAATAAAATACAGCAAAATTTTTCTATAAAGTTAGCATGCAAGAGATCTCAAGAAGTCAAAGACTCTGGAATCCTCAAAATAATCAAGAACAAACCTGGTCTCCAAAAGTAAAATATCTCGCATGTCATAAAATGATGTAAATTAAACACCCATGATTTAGAGGAAAAAAAGGCAATTCTGAAAAAATGTATTCTACATAATTTCTTAGGAATCTTATAATAGAAATAGGCAAGCAATCCAATAGAATAATTAAATTAATGCAAACTACTTACAAAAGAAGAATTAAAATAGAAAATAGAAAATAAAAAGAAGTTTAATCACATAAGTGGTCAGAAATATGCAAATTATATTTATAGTGAGATGTCATTTTATAAAATATTAAACTAGCCTACAATTAAAAAAAAAAGAAAAAAAACCCCAGAAACATCCAATAATGGTAGAATGTAAATTGCTACGATCTTTGAGAATTAATTTGGCAAAGTTTACTAAAACTAAAAGTACTATGACTTCTACCCCTGGAAAGCCACTTTGAGATTTACTCGATAGAAATAAAACATATGTGTATAGGAGCTGCATTGCAGCACCAGCTTTAGTAGTATAAATCTAAATATAATGTCTATCGATGGAAGAACTATGAAATGTTATGTGACCATTTAAAAGAATGTGTTTGAGCTATGTCTGTTGTCTTGATGAGTTGCACATGCTGTATTGTTCAATGGAAAAAAATAGAAATTTAAATTAAAGTATATTATATGACTCAGGTTATATATAAAATAAATCCTATATATATGTGTGTTTATATGCATCTGGAAACATGAATAAAAATGTGGAAAGACATTTATTAGGCTGCTTGTTTCTGCTTAATATTTTCCCATTTAAATATTCCTTTACATTTTATATATATATATATATTTTTTTAATTTTAAAAAGTTAAAAGTTCTTGCTGTAACAAATGAAGCAATGTAGTACAAAGACATACAAAGAAATAATTACTAAGAAGAGATGAAATACTGCCATTCGCAACAACATGAATGGACCTTGAAATAATCATACTAAGCAAAATAAGCCAGACAGAAAAAGTTGAAAATCACATAATATCACTTGTAGGTGTGATATAAACCTAAAAGCAACAAATGAACAGGACAAACAAACAGAGACTCATGGACATGGACAATAGATTAGTGGTTAGCAGAAGATGGGAGGAGGGGAAAGGAGGAAAGTAGATGGAGGAAAGAAAATTTAAATCATTTCCTCAATTAAAAAAAAAAATGATTCAGGGGGAAACACGGAGGAGTGAGAGACATCCCCAGATCTCTCCCCTTGAAACGACAATAAGACGAACATCTAAAATGCATCAAAAGATACCCAAATTGCACACCAGCACCTCTGAGCGTGGGGTCTGTGCATAAGAGCTACCACAGGGCAGAACCCCAGATGTTGGGCGATGGACTGGGAGAAATAAAGAAGCTGCCTCTCGCAGCCACCGTAGCTCCCTGCAGGAGGAGGAAGAGGGGTGAAGGTATGGGAACTTCCCTGAACAGCTCTGCCTGGGACTGCTGTGAGCAACCCGCGCTGGGCGGAAGGGCCCAGTCATCAGGGCAGAAGACAGAGAAGCGGGACGGGACCGCAAAGAAACAACAGTTGATTTTTACAGACCCGGGGTGCAAAACCGAGGCTGAGCCACAGCCCCAACTACCAACCCAGAGGGCCCCTCCCCCCATATCCTCCGAGACCGAACACAGCTGAGCCCCAGGGGAATCTGAGCAAATGATGCCAAGACTGTCTCTGACACTGACAGGGACTGAAACTGAGGGTAGCAGGCGTGATTAAATATCTGCAAAAAAATTTTTTAAAAAGGTGTTTTAAAGATTTATATAAAGCAGGGATCCTAGGGGATTAGAAGCCACCTACTGGAAACCAAAAGAAAAGCACCTTCTTTGCAACAGGCTCAAGAGAGACCTTTATATAATAAACCTTCTTACCTTCTTTCTGGAAAAACAGCAGAATACACTTTCATTAATGCCCAGGCAGAGAAATAGTCCATTAAACACCATGAACAGCCAAGGTGACAAGGCTTCTCAGAAAAAAAGAGAAAATCTCCAGAAAATGAGTTTTACAGACATCGAAATATGCCACTTAAATGACAGAGAATTCAGGATAGTCTTTTTGAAAAAACTCAGTGAGTTCCGAAAGGAATCACATTATCAACGATTTCAGGAATTAATAAAACAACCAGACGAGCAGAGCAAGGAGATTGAAACCCTCAAAAAGAACAGAATCGATCTTCTGGAGATAAAAAACACACACTGCAAGAGTTGAAAAATGAAATAGCAAGCTTGGGAAATAGAGTCGACCAAGTGGAGGAAAGGATCAGTGATATCGGAGACAGTAATCTAGAAATAAAGCAGAAGGAAGAAGAGAGAAACCGAAGAATGAATAATAACAAAAGAGAAATTCAAGAACTAGCTGATACCATCAGGAGAGGAAATCTAAGAAAATGGGCATTATCGAAGGCAAAGAAAAGGAGCAGGGACTAGAAAGCATTTTCAGACAAATAGTGGAAGAGAATTTCCCAAATCTAAGGAATGAGCTGGAGCTTGGAATTCAAGAAGTCAACAGAACATCTAATTATCTCGACCCAAAAAGGCCTTCAAAAGACACGGGGGAGGTAGATGGGGTAGAGGGAGTCAACTATAGTGGAGGAGGGTGACTGGGTAAAGGAGATCAAATATATGGTAGCTGAAGAAAACTGGACTTTGTATGATAAACACACCATAGAATATACAGATGTCAAATGATAATGTACCCCTGAAAATTATGTAATTGTATTAACAATGTTACTCCAATAAACAATAAAAAATAATTTAAAAAATGAAAAAATAAATATGCATTTATAAGTTATTCATGACAGACTGTTACTATAGTATTCCATAAAGTAAAATACCGGAAAATTTTATATTTAACTAGAGCTGTTCTATCTTTAAAATGTCATCATATTAAGTCCTTTTCCAAACATCAGTGGTAACTTAATGAGTGCTCAGGGAAATCAGTAAGAAATTAGGAGACTAATTGTCTTAAGTCAAGTAAATGTCCCTGAAACTTTGATTAGTTTGCCCTAAATGTAGGGTAAATAGGTTAATCCTAAGAAACTATACAAAATTATTAACACGTTTAATACTAGTCTAGCTATCTTCATTTTATGTCCTTGCTAAATTTATGTTGATTTTCTAGAGTGTTATGACAAGAAAGCCATGACATAGAGGTTATATGAGTCAAGATGAACAAAATCACACTATGGTAAAATATACTCTGCTCAGTCACTTAGCATGGCTAAAATTATTTTCTCACTTGTAAAAAGTCCATTATGGGTAAATAGAAATTGTCATCTCTCTGGTAATCAGAAATGTGCAATTCCAACATGTGGCCTCCTACATTTCCTTGGCAGGAAAAAGAAAGATCAAGGAGAAACGGTTTTTCAGAGGTACAGAACAAGGGTAACTCATTACTTCCATTTACCTTCCTGTTTCCCAGAACACAATCACATGTTCATAATCCAACTGCAACAGATGCTGGATTATATAGAACAGTACATGAATATTTAATGAGCATTATTTATCTCTGTAATACAGACAATTATAGATAGATGAACATGGTTTTGAATGTTTTGATAATTCCTTAATCGATACTAGAAATCTGGAGTCTAGTTAGCAGAGAGACAGTCTCTCCTTGTAGAGATATTTTTTGAAGAGCACCAAGTGATAAGGTTCTCAAGGAAGAAAAGTGGAGAATCTGATTTTTCACGTTATTATTTCTAATTATATTGAGGGCATTTTTAAAATTAGATGGATCATATTTAATCTGTTTATTTAAATACTAAGAAAATTCAAATCCAGAAAAAAATTAGAAACTCTGTATCACAAAGTAATTTAGCGGTAGAGATGGGATTTACACCTAGCCCTTGATTTCCAATGCAGTGATCTTTTCCACTACACACTACTGTATTCCCTTACAAGAGTTATTTGTTTTCTATCTGGAAATATACAAGATTCTAGCATTAGTAGGAATTATTGCCAAGACTATCTGAAATCACAATGCATAAAAATTTGTTTTTTTTCTATCATTATTGTAAGAGTCGCTATTCATGGTCATTTTCTAAAACAGCTATCTAGAAAGAAAAATCAAAGAATTAAATAGCCTTATTATTCTTACATGCAGGTAATCAAATTTGATAGCCCAGTAGGTGTCATTCTTGGATTGGACTTGCACATTTAGTTTCTAAATGTTTCCTGTTATACATACATAACATATGCACCTATTTATTTATGTATGTATTTATCTATGTAGCAATCGTATGTGTGTCTTTAATATCTTAATCCCAGAGAATTAAGAATGAGTAAGAGATATGACAGCTGCTTACTAAGAATTTCCTTTATAGTGATGAACCAGAGTCAATAATATGCTGAGAGTGAGAGGAACCTGAGCCATAAAACCAGGAGACCTTCATTCTACCTCTGTTTCTATCACTGATATTTTATCAAATTTCTCAATCTGTCTTGAGTTGAATTTCTCCACAGAAGGAAACATGAGTGGACCTGGGATCCTTAGCCTAAACCAATAGCCTCAGGAACCTATTCATCAGATCTCATTTTAATTCTTACTTGTGATATTCTCTCACATGTTAGATATCACTTTCTTACTACATGAGTTAACTTGAGTAAATGCTTACATATTACAAATCAGAGATTATTGACACAAATATAAATAAATCAGAACACTTGATTATTAGTCTCCCACAAATAAAATTTAAAAAAAAATAACATGAAAGTTTTCTCCCTCCCACCCCACTCCTTTCTCTCCCTCTCCTTAGCCTTCCCTCTCTCCCATCCTTTCTGTCTTCCTCCATTTTTTTTCTCTCTCAGTTTGTGGCTTGAATTCTCAAGGCCCCTCCAAGCCCAATGCACGTGGTGATCCTCTGCACATTGCTTGACGATTGTTTCAATTTCCATACTGCTGATCGGTCTATTTAGATTTTCCAGATCTTGTTCATTCAGTCTAGGAAGCTTGTATTTTTCTAAGTACTGGTCCATTTCTTCTAGGTTATCAAATTTGGTGTTATATACTTTTTCATAGTATTCTTGCATGATCCTTTGTATTTCTGTGATGTCAGTCATAATTTCCCCTTTCATTCTTGATTTTGTTTATTTGTGTCCTTTCTCTTTTTTCTTGAGTGAGTCTAGCCAGGGGTTTATCAGTTTTGTTAATCTTTTCAAACAACCAACTCTTTGTTGCATTTATTTTTTCTATTGTTTTTTGTTTTGTTTTGTTTTCAATTTTATTTATTTCTGCTCTAATTTTGATTGTTTCTTTCCTTCTGCTGACTTTAGGCCTCATTTGTTCTTCTTTTTCTAGTTTTTTAAGATGAAGTGTTAGGTTGTTTATCTGGGCTCATTCTTGTTTTTGGAGATAGGCCCGTAATGATGTGAACTTTCCCCTTATGACTGCTTTTGCCATGTCCCAAAAGTTTTGATATGTTGTACTGTTGTTATCATTCGTTTCTATGTATCACTTGAGCTCTCTTTTTATTTCTTCCGTGACCCAGTTATTCTTCAGTAGCAAGTTATTTAATCTCCATGTATTTGCGGTTCTTCCTGATTTCTTTCTGCAGTTGATGTCTAGTTTCAAAGCATTATGATCAGAGAATAATGTTGATATGATTTCAACCCTCTTATATTTGTTGAGACTATTTCTGTGTCCCAGTATGTGGTTGATTCTTGAGAATGTTCCATGTGCACTAGAGAAGAATGTATAAGCAGCTGTTCGGGGATGGAAGGCTCTGTAAATGTCAATTATGTCCAGTTGGTCTAATGTGTCATTTAAGGATGTTATCTCCTTATTGATTTTCTGTTTGGATGATCCATCCATATCTGACAGTGGGGTATTTAGGTCCCCTACTACGATAGTGTTTTGGTCTGTTTCTCCCTTCAGTTCTTTTAGTATTTGGTTTACATATTTGGGGGCTCTCTGATTGGGAGCATAGGTATTAATGTCTTATGTCTTCTTGGTGCATGATTTCCTTTATCATTATGAAGTGTCCCTCAGTATTTTTCTTACCTTTTTTATTTTGAAGTCTATTTTGTCTGATATTAGTACCGCTACTCCCACTTTTCTCTGAATGGCTTTTGCTTGAAATATCATTTTCTACCCTTTCACTTTGAGTCTATATTTGTCTTTGGAGCTGAAATGTGTCTCCTGGAGGCAGCATACGGTTGGGTTTTGTTTTTTAATCCAATCTGCAACTTGTGCCTTTTTATTGGTGAGTTCAGTCCATTTCCATTTAGGGTGATTATTGAAATATGAGGTCTTCTTATAACCATTTTATCTTTTGCTTTCTGGTAGTTCGATGTTTCCTTTGCTTCCTTGTCCTTGTGTTTCTGTTTTCTTAATTTTAGTTTGCTTTTGTGTGTTTTCCCTCTGGTTCTTCTTGCTTTATGTTATATACTTTGGTTCTGAATCTTCGGTGTATGGTTACCATTACGAATATGAAAAAGATAGTTTTATATATATATACAGTCGTCCATTTTCTTCATTCTCCTTTGCAAATTTGGATCTTTGAATCCTCCCCTTTTCAGTCATTGTTATCTCAATTTGTCCCTATGTATGCTGAACGTTCATTACTATCTTATTATAACAATTCTCTTATTATTTAATATTATAATGCCCTGTTCTTAGTAAGGGTTACACTCCTCTGCTTCTATTTGTCTGATAGTCACTTTACTCCTACTTATGTATGTTTTTGTAATTTTGTTTTAGGTGGACTGACCCCTTTCAATATTTCCTGTAGCACAGGCCTCACAGTGGAGAATTCCCTTAGTTTTTATATGTCTGGAAAAGTCTTAATTTCTCCTTCATATCTAAAGGAGAGCTTAGCTGGATACATTATTCTAGGCTAGGTTGGTAGTTCCTTTCACTTAGTAGTTTAAATGTTTGATTCCATTCCTTTCTGGCTTATGAGGTTTGCGCTGAGAAGTCCGAGGATAGTCTAATGAGTTTACCTTTATAAGTTACTGTTTTTTTTTCTCCCCAGCTTCCTTGAGAATTCTATCTTTGTTGATGATTTTTGATAACTTTAATATAATGTGTCTTTTGAAGGCCTTTTTGGGTCGAGATAATTAGATGTTCTGTTGACTTCTTGAATTCCAAGCTCCAGCTCATTCCTTAGATTTGGGAAATTCTCTTCCACTATTTGTCTGAAAATGCTTTCTAGTCCCTGCTCCTTTTCTTTGCCTTCGATAATGCCCATTTTCTTAGATTTCCTCTCCTGATGGTATCAGCTAGTTCTTGAATTTCTCTTTTGTTATTATTCATTCTTCGGTTTCTCTCTTCTTCCTTCTGCTTTATTTCTAGATTACTGTCTCCGATATCACTGATCCTTTCCTCCACTTGGTCGACTCTATTTCCCAAGCTTGCTATTTCATTTTTCAACTCTTGCAGTGTGTGTTTTTTATCTCCAGAAGATCGATTCTGTTCTTTTTGAGGGTTTCAATCTCCTTGCTCTGCTCGTCTGGTTGTTTTATTAATTCCTGAAATCGTTGATAATGCGATTGATTCCTTTCGGAACTCACTGAGTTTTTTCAAAAAGACTATCCTGAATTCTCTGTCATTTAAGTGGCATATTTCGATGTCTGTAAAACTCATTTTCTGGAGATTTTCTCTTTTTTTCTGAGAAGCCTTGTCACCTTGGCTGTTCATGGTGTTTAATGGACTATTTCTCTGCCTGGGCATTAATGAAAGTGTATTCTGCTGTTTTTCCAGAAAGAAGGTAAGAAGGTTTATTATATAAAGGTCTCTCTTGAGCCTGTTGCAAAGAAGGTGCTTTTCTTTTGGTTTCCAGTAGGTGGCTTCTAATCCCCTAGGATCCCTGCTTTATATAAATCTTTAAAACACCTTTTTAAAAAATTTTTTTGCAGATATTTAATCACGCCTGCTACCCTCAGTTTCAGTCCCTGTCAGTGTCAGAGACAGTCTTGGCATCATTTGCTCAGATTCCCCTGGGGCTCAGCTGTGTTCGGTCTCGGAGGATATGGGGGGAGGGGCCCTCTGGGTTGGTAGTTGGGGCTGTGGCTCAGCCTCGGTTTTGCACCCCGGGTCTGTAAAAATCAACTGTTGTTTCTTTGCGGTCCCGTCCCGCTTCTCTGTCTTCTGCCCTGATGACTGGGCCCTTCCGCCCAGCGCGGGTTGCTCACAGCAGTCCCAGGCAGAGCTGTTCAGGGAAGTTCCCATACCTTCACCCCTCTTCCTCCTCCTGCAGGGAGCTACGGTGGCTGCGAGAGGCAGCTTCTTTATTTCTCCCAGTCCATCGCCCAACATCTGGGGTTCTGCCCTGTGGTAGCTCTTATGCACAGACCCCACGCTCAGAGGTGCTGGTGTGCAATTTGGGTATCTTTTGATGCATTTTAGATGTTCGTCTTATTGTCGTTTCAAGGGGAGAGATCTGGGGATGTCTCTCACTCCATCAAATTTCCTCCAAGTCTCCTACATATTAATTTATGAAGAGTATTTTATATCAAAAGATTTATAAGTGAGCATTTAAATTCCAAATAAATGTTTTTCTAATGTTTTTATTGTATAAAATTGAAAAGAGTCTTATGAGATCATTCCTACTATGTACTGGATATATATGTTTACCCAGATGTCCTAAAGTCAAAACATTTTAAAATTCACTCCTTTATCTTACCTCCTTCATTTCCTCCCTGCACACCCTTGTTCTTCTTTGTCAGGTAGCAAAAATATCGTTTACAGAGGCTACTTAGCTGGAAACCTTTGTGTATCTTAATTTATTTTTCTCATTTCCTAAATAAAATTAATCCTAAATTTCTGTTGATTCTACTTTATAATCTGTATTAATTACTTTAGTTAAAGTTGTTAATATCTTTTACTTGGATTGTAGAAACAGATCATTTTGTTTCTCTTACTGGATCCATCTACACATTTCTGCCAGAATACTCACATGATCACATTTTCCTCTGCTTAAAAACCTCCCAGATATCATTGCCTTTTGATAAAGATGTTACAGTCTTATAACGACCTATGTGTTAAAATCTATGCAGTCAACATTTATTCCTGTCGCTCTTCCCCTCTAAAAGTCAGGTTTCAGTCCTACCCTGCTTTGTGCAAATCCCCTGATATACATGCTTGTTCATACTTCCACACTTTTTTCTATGTCTTCTGTGTGGCTGCTAAGCACTCTTGTTTGGAAAAAGTTCTCTTCCTTTCAGATTTTGCTCACTGTATCTCTGCGATGTTATCACAAATTCCTTTAGACACTCTAGGTTCCTTTCTTGTCTAGACTCTGCGATGTTATCACAAATTCCTTTAGACACTCTAGGTTCCTTTCTTGTCTAGACTTTCCCTTACCTCCATTATATCACTTAAGATTTTCAAATTAACTTTTACAATGTACTTTATTCTTTTTCATTATGACTTCTGGAGAGCAGGGCATATGTATCGTTTATTCTTGTACCCTCAGAACCAATCAATGAGAAGCCTTAAAAAAAGAAATAAAAGAAAATATTGTGTTTTCTTACACATGTTTTTAAAAAGCAATTGTTTGTGATTGCTATGAAAGGAGACTGAGAACTAGAAATCTCAGTTGGTGGAGGAGAGATTTATTTTGGGAGATAGGTACTTTCATGTAATTTTGACTAGAAATTGTGACAAAAAACATTCAAGAATATCTGTTGGAATTTAAGGATGCAATATTTACTGGTTGGATATAGCTCAAGTAGTGTCCAGTGACAAAGAAGCCATGTGAAATTTGGGGCTCAGCTCATATTGTTTATACAAGAATGCACAATATATTGCAAAAATGAGTTTTGATTTTAGCTTCTTGAGCAGGTACAGGAAATCCAGAAGCCATAAAATTTCTAACAACAATCTAAAGGTATAGATGAAATCGGAGAGATTCAGGCTAAGAAAATAATAGAAGCACTAAGCAAACATGCTTTCTCATGTGAACTAATCTAAAATGGGGCACAAAATAATTAAAGTTCCATGAATACATGGCAGTGCTAAAGTTCTTTGTGTTGGGACTGACTTGGATTGGACAATAAAATTCATATTTAAATTGTGTTAGTTATATGTTAGTACATCTCTGGAGGATTTAGATATTAGGTCTTCAGGCTAATTGAAGTTCACTATAACCAAAACTACCCTTGAAAATCCCTTACAAAGATGTCTCCTTGGAGCTCAACATTTCCAAACTAGCTAATATTTCCACATTAGGATATATTACTTTCTTCACTTGAACACTGGATAAAGAATTTGATCTTCATCATGAGTCATTTTGAGTGAAAAAAATATGCTTACACCATGAGAACAATATTAGAATTAATATGAAACAAGAACTGAGTTATGCTTCAATTTTACATTCACAATGATACAAATACTCATTGAGTAGAACTGTTGGCTCAATTTTCTTCACCACTTAAATTGTTTTTCCTTCCTTCTTTAAGTAAAATATGCATTTTATGACATTCATAAATTATAAAATGTAATAACTGTTATTTGTGTGCATACTGTGTTCTCTTTGCTGATATGGGTGAGGCCACGATGTAAAACTCTTGTAAACGCATTCTTCCCTTTAACATGAGCTCGTTATTTCAAAAATTCTTGATAATGAGGTAGCAGAGCAGGGATATGTCCTCTAACTCAAGCCAAGAACCAATTTGAGAACACTAGTTCAATAATATCATCTTGGGATAAGAGAAGAACATTAATTATTTCAATATGTTTAATGAGTATATTTTTGCTATTTGGAAATTACAAATTTTCTATATCAAGTTAACCAATGGAATTCAATTTTTTTTAAAAAAGGTAAATTTGCTACTTCAAAGAAAAGCACAGTTGACATTTAATAATAATCTTGTTTTTAATGTGATCCATACCTGAGGCCAATTTATTACTCTCTTTTCTTCATTTTAATTTTAACTCCCATTCAAGAGATTTTTACACAATACCACCTTCAGTAAATTATTTAATTCTTATCTACACTAGGCAATTATTTTTATTCTTTTAATAATATACTCACTAGAAGAGGAACAGTTTGAAATTTTTTCCTAAAAGGTAAAATATCATAATTGATAGGTCAACTTTTCAAAGAAACAAAAATGGTGGAGCAAATATGTAACAATGCTGAAGTAAATAGTGAAGCCAGAGTTCAAATTCATGTCTCTGAACTCTGAGAATAGACTTTTAGTCTTGTAATATATAACATCTTCTAAAGTCCAAACTCTTAGGATACATTTCAGGGCTATGCATATGCTCCTGCCTCCTTTTTTTTGCCTTATTTCTTATGAGACTAGACACTGTACTCAGTCTTTCAGCCATACAGAACTTCAGAGTGTTATTTATTCATTTCTGAACTTGATCATGCCACTACTTAAGCCTGAAACACTTGTCATATCCCAACTTCCATCTCCTTATCTCCTTGGTATTTACTTACTCATTTTTCAATATTAAACTGTGATGTCATTTTTTCATGTTTCAATCTAAATGTCACTTTCTCATAGCAATCTTAAACTTGTTTCCCACTAACACCCTTACAAAAAATGTATTCTCTTAGCTGATATTGAGTGCAACTTCTATAATCTCTAAACCTGGTTACTTTCCATGTAATATAGGAAATACTTAACTATATGGCAAACATCCAATTTTTTTTTCTCTACTCACAGTGCTTTAGAATTGTTTATCTTTTCGTATGCCATTCTTGTGACATAGTGTTGTGCTGGATATATATCATACCTTCAATAAATTCATATTGAATGAAGAGACAGGAGGCAGTATAACAAGACTACTCTACTGGATTTCCACATGCTTACCAGATTCATACCACTATCCACTACTTTGGCTTAAGTAAATGTGCATTAAATGCAATGAAAATAACCCACCGCTGATGCACCACTGAAAGTAAAGATGATGACTGACTATAAATTAGTAAGTAAAAAAGACTCTTATTGGTGTAAGATCTCACATTGAAGTATGATTTCCTCCTGGCCCAGGTTATACAGGAAATTGTGCTAGGAAATAGTAGAACTTAGAGGAAATATAATCTAGTTAGAGGAAATGTAATGTTTACGTACTTTCTCTGTCAACCTTTCTAAGCTAGAAAAGTAGAGCAAGGAATAGGGGCTTTGGGTGGGAGAAATTAATATGTTCCTCTTTCCATTTACAGAAGTTGCCTTATTGTTGTATCCTAGAGGAAGTGACGGGTACCAGAAGTGGTCCACTCATGTTTCTAACATGTCTGAAAGGCATATTAATGTTCTCTAAAATCCAGGGCAGACTCAGAAATGAGCTGGAAATAGAATCTACTTAGCAGGGCAAGGAAGCATGCAACAGATGAATGACAAAGACAATCATTTGTGTGGATTTCCTATACAAGCTTCCTGACACAATGGACTTTGAGACTGTTCTGCCCAGGATAGGAGTAAAGAAACTACCTGCAAGTGGGAGAAGTTTGAATCTTGGAAGAGGTTGACTGATTAATATACTTTACATTAAATCTAGAAATTATCAGTTTGGGCTGAATGTCTGATATGTACCAGTTTACCTGTTTGAAACCAAGGTGAAATAGGGGCTTGTGGATACATACTACATCCCTGACTTTTGTAAATTTACTTGTCGGTTGCAATATAAAGCAATGTCAATGAGACAACCCAACTAGCTCTGACATGGAGGCATTATCACCCCACATTTTAAAGAAAACTGAGTTTGAAACAACAGATAATTCAGAATTTCCCAGTGCTCTCTCACACACACATTCCTCCAGCCTTTTAAGGTACTGCCATGTAGTTAATAGCACACTTTCTGGGGAAAAAAAAATTCATGACTGCAAACAACGTTGCATTTAAAGTTTTTGGTTTGTGGGACCTGCTTTTCAACCTAATAATTCTACTCATACCAAAAAAGTATTTGAGGTAGAAAACTTATTTTATACTTGAAATGGTGCCTATGCTATCCACAGGTTAAAATAGTGTAAAAATAAAAATGGCCTATTTCCATTTTCAGCCAGCTGTTTCTATTGAAGCAACATGGAAATAATAAAATGCACGTTAAAACTATGCAATGAGCTCCTTAAGGGTTTTATTTCATTTTGATTATCAAACTTAGAAGTCAAATATTGATCCTTTTGAAGGCTGTAAGTAAAGATTAAAGCACTCTCACATGCTATCTACAGGTGTGCCACAGTGAATTATGATTCTCACATAACACAGGGAATGAAAAAGCTGCAGTAAGTAACAAACTGTTAATCAGTGCAGTGGCACAGAAAAATCAATCTTTGATTCTTATATTCACAAACTCTGTTTATTTGGTCACATTAGAAAATAGGCTGGGGTGTTGGAATACATTCCTAGAAATGATGGATGTAATTGTCAAAACTGCCAAGGTCAATGTATAATGTTCATAAAAGAACCAACCCAATTCAAGCACCTTTCATTTATCATTCATGCAGTTTGACCCCCAGTTCTCTTTATAATAACATACAAAGGAGGAACAACTGCTGTGTTCATTCCAGTGGAATCTCGTGCACTTTTCACTATCATTCAAATCACAGCCTTTCTCAGACTGGGATCATTTGGACATAACTTTCCCTTCTCTAAGGATGTTGGAACTATTAGATGAAATATGGATTTAATAAAGAAAAAGCTAACTAAGGAATCCATATGTAATTTCTATGTTGCTATGCAGAATGTTTTAAATTTTTTAATCAAAATTATTTAGATGATTCTGAATTATCATCTACTTATTCTTAGAATACATTCTCAACTTTGACATTGACATTATTTTGTTGAAAACTATTCCAATACCAGTATTTTATAAATGGGATTTCTGTATAAAAATTTGCAAGTGCTAAGGTGTTGGCTGTATTTAAATTGAAAAGAAACTTCAAATGTGTATCATTGTCAATTGAGAAAAATATAAAGGATTTTCACCTTTTTTTGCTTGAACAACTAGTCTTCTATTATAAGTAGTGAATTCATGAACACTATCATATATGCTGCCAAATAAAACTATATGAATTATTATTTATATGGTCTTATTAAAGAAGCTCTTTGAAATTCCTGCTTCTTGGTCTTTAGATTTGTGTATTTACAACACTTTCCTAAAAGTGAGTCTCTTCTTGATATTAGCACTAGAATGTAAGCTCCAGGAGGGTAATTCTTGTTCTTGGCTGTATCTCAGATCCTTAGAATTATAAGTACATTGTAGAGGCCCAATAATTGTTTACTGAAAAAAGAAAAAATAAATAAAGAAAAAGAGAAATAAAAAAGAAGATAAAAAGGGAAAAGTAAAATATTTATTTATTTAAAAATATATAGATATTAAAGTGATTGTTGTGGTGTTACCACAACTATAAATAATTTATTATGAGATTAGTACCAGTGAGACTATATTACTCATTTCTAAAAACAAAACACTTTATTGCCTAAAGTAGAACAGACATTATCATTTAAAATAAAATCATATGATAATATTAGGAAAGATGGAGCTAACATGTTAAAAGAAACAATCACAACTAAAATGGTATGAGACAATATTAAAGAATAACTCAGTGGTTCTCTTTTTCTCTTTAGGATAAATGTATTAAAATATACTTTAAAAAATGTTAATAAGAAAAATGGCTCTCTAAACCTAAATATTAATAAAATGATTAAGTGACCTAGAATGTACATGTGTATGAAAATATTACAAACATTCCTCAGTTAGTCTAAATGTCACGATAGGCCTGGCACTCTATGAGATGCTCAGAAAAACAAGACACTGTCCTTACTGAGCATGCAGTTGCAGCAGGCAGAGAGAGAAATGAGAAATAACAATAAAGTATGATAACTGCTGTCATAGGCCATTACAGGAAACATATAATCAAAGGCAAAGGTAGTAATTTTCACAAATTTAACAATAAACAATTGAAACTAAAAAACAAAACAAAACAAAACAAAATGACACATCCCTGCTTCATTGGCTGACATGATTATAAAGTTATGGAACAGCTCTGATTCTTATTATTGACTCAGTTTCCTAATGTTTGAAACTGGGGTTTAGAAATTCTTTTGAAAGTCAAATGAGAATATTTGAGACTCTGAAAACTGTTGAGTGCTACATAAATGTTATTCATTACTCTTATAATTATCTCTAACATGTGAAAATCACATGCTTAATGTGTAATTTCATAATAAAAACCTTGAGAATATCTGTTTAATGTAATTTTTATATTATATATAACTATATATTTATATTATGACTATATTTATGTACAGTTATGACATGCTTTTCCAAGTTCGCTTACATTTTTTTAAAAAAAGGTTAAAATGAGAACAGTTAAATTATGAGACTACAGTCATAATAACTTTATTGAAGTAAATTAATCAAGAGGCTAAATTATATTAATCCCAAAGATTTCCTTAGAAATTCTGAAATGCTGCATACCCATTTGAAATGGTTATACAACTATTGTTTAGGGTAGAGTTAACATTTATTACATTCTGCAAATACAGTGATATTGCCATATGATAAATAATTTTTAGTATCTTTTGCTCTGACCAGAAATAATAATAAAATTTAAAAATTTTTATGTTAAAATAAATTATCTTTCACTACTTCATATTTGTGGTGAGTTATTAATTAATTAGTTAATGTAGTTAGTTAATTTTCATGCTTCTTTTGGTCCTCTATGACAAATCATTGACATTCATATACAATTATCTTTTAGTTTTGTTTCTTTCAAAAGAATCAGAGAATAAAGTCATATTTATGCTTGTATTTTCACCCACCGATGTCAGATAATGATGTATGTATTACTATAGAAGTCAGATTCCAAAAAGGCATGTAGAATAGAAAAAAGAAAGTAAGCTTTAAAGTCATCTGTTCCTGACACTACATTAAGAACTCAGCACTCATTGTGAAATCAAAGAGTGATCACACTCAATTCTATGTCAGACCTTGACTGCAATACGATACTATAAGAAAAAGAAAGTTAAGATAACCAGTTCAAGCAAATAAAAATTTTCCAATATAAATAACATTATCAGCAAGTTTCACTCACTAAGAAAATAAAATTCAAGTTATAGATATAAATGAAATATTTTTTATTTATATCAATAATATCCAAAAAAACAAAACAAAAAAAAACAAAATACCTGAAAATACAATACAATAAAATAAAATGAAATAGAGGTATATCTTAGTCTCAAGAAATAGAACCATTGAGACTATAAATTTTATGACAATCATAAAGAGTTTTTCACATAACTCTATTATACAGTAATTTTTAATATTTTATTTACATTTGAAATGATTAACAAATTAAAAGTAAGCCTAAAATATTGATTTTGACAATAGTGTTATTCTACTTGAAATTTCTTTAGACTACATATTTTAAATAAAACATTAGAAATATAGTTCATGAACTAATTTGTGCTTTTGGTGAAATCATACTTTCATATCCATATAGTTGTTTAGTTTCACTTTCTCCTCACATATAGAACTCTTATAACACAAGTGTTATAATTTCCCTGTCACAAACACTATGATGTACTTTTACCATATCTATATATTATGTGCCTCCAAATAGTAAAGTTCAAATAGATAAGGAAAAATATATTTGACAAAATTCTTGGAAAGGGAATGGTAAAGTGGAGGAATAATTTCTTACTTTTCTAACTCTGGGACAATACATTTGGATGCATTTAAATATATACCCATTGTGGCAAATTTATAGCTTGCCGTGGGTGTGTGTGTGGGGGGGGGGTATATGTGTGTGTGGGGGGTATCTGATCTACCCAAAACACATATATTGTATAATCATTTTAACCCATAATTTCCCTTTATGGAATCTGATGAGGGACTACCTTATCTGTACTCAGTTTGGTGTTAAAGCCAACTAAATCTATATTCATATTCATTTTAATTCATTCAATAATGCTGATGATGACTTTTTTCTCTCTTCCTGTTGGCAAACTGAAAGGCAATTCTCACTCTAACTAAGCTCCCAGAGTGCCATCTGCAAGAGTTTGTCACCTTGCTGTGGATTGTGACCTCTGATCCTGCCACTTCCCGAACATTTCTACCTATGTACATTTAATGAACTTTGTACAGAGCTTAAAAAATGTCAACACAGAGAAATGTTAGGTCCTGCTATGAAGAGTTTCATTGTTTCTATATATCTAATTGAACTTTCACACTATAGAAGATAAGAAAAAAATCAATATGTTTACTTAGGGGCCAGTCCAATGCAATCTTTATTATTAATATGCTAAACACATTGCTTTCAAAGTATTGACACCTAAACACTGCTAGCAGTATCAAAATGACTTCTCATTAATAACCATTATATTAATCACTGTTGCCCAGAACTAAAATCTGACTGTGAAATCCCCTGGTGGAAATTGCTATAATCGTTCAAACTACAGGAATGAATATTTTTCAGCATAATTACTGCTGTCATCTTATTGAAAAATATCCCATTAGATGGCAGCTTTTAGTTACGTAAATCGTGTTGATTAATTTTTAATTTCCAGCATTTATATGACATTGCACAAGTAAAGATCTTTGATAATTTAAATGGTTAGCTGAGCAATTATTAAAATAACTTACAGCAATTCAAACATTCATTTACTTACTACAAGTGTCATACATCATCAACTCCTGATTAAAATAAAGTTTGGGAAATTGCAAGTGCTGAATTGATCACTAAGATATGTATTTCAGGGTGTTTTATGAAAATATTCATGCCATGTAGGATGATGCCTCAGCTACAGTGATAAAGCTCTAGTATAAATGTTTCAAAGCAAGGGAATCTAAATTACATTGACAATATGGCATCCCAGCCATGTGCTCAAGTACACATTTGTGCCTCTTGGCAGATCATTTAAATGGTCTATAAGATTTTAATTTTTAGCCACTCCTGCACCTTTTTTGGTTAAAACAAACAAAAAGTTTCAGTACTTATGATCAAGCAATGAATTCTCTGTCTTAGCTGTGCATTTTATGTTTTTTTATTGACTGTTGAATCTTCATATTAACTGAATTCTTAGACAACTTTTAGTTTCTTTATCTGAAAATTGGGAAAGTAGTTCATAATGTTGTCCTATGGATAATATGACTCAAGGAACATAGAGTGCTTAGATAGTGTAGAGGATATATTAAGCAATAAATAATGTTTCTCATATTATAATATTTCATATCATAATCCTTCTAATATGTGCTCATTACACAAAAATATTTCTATATATAAATACGAAAGTCTTTTTGATCCCTAATATCTTTCTATATCTGTCTCCATCATTAAAAACAAAAGAAAACATTAATGTACTTATTGGTTCAGCTGAGTTACCTGCCAGTTCTTATGATTTCAGTAAACAGAGTAAAGACTCAAAAGTAGATGACTAGGTATAAGAAGCCACATTTTTCAACATTAATAAGTAAGTATTCCAAAGTCCCATTGGAACTGGAGATAAATTTGAAGGAAAAATTAAGTCCAATATATTGAAATATTCCAAAATCTAAAATTTATACTTTGAAGTATTTTTCTGGAAGTTTGTGTAATTGCTCCAAAAGAAAAGTAGACTTTTTTTTTTAAATATATATTTTTTAATTTTTCAGTTGCCATTAACATACAATATTATATTAGTTTCAGGTGTACAACATAGTGATTAGAAATTTATGTAACAAAGTGATCACTCCAATAAATCTAGTACCCATCTGACATCATACATAGTTATTATAATATTATTAACTATATTCCTTATTTTATACTTTATTTCCCCATGACTATTATGTAACTACCAATTTATACTTCTAAATCTCTTCCTCTTTTTCACCCAACCCCCAACCCTCCTCCAATCTGGCAACAATCAAAATGTTCTCTGTATCTAT
Organism: Pteropus medius; assembly: GCF_902729225.1. Classification (NCBI taxonomy): domain Eukaryota; kingdom Metazoa; phylum Chordata; class Mammalia; order Chiroptera; family Pteropodidae; genus Pteropus; species Pteropus medius. The sequence goes on from NW_024353908.1 coordinate 657,927, forward strand.
GGGTTTGTTTCTGTTTTTCTTGTTTATTTTGTTCTTTAGATTCTGCATATATGTGAATCATATGGCATTTGCATTTCTCTGTCTAACTTACTACACTTACCACAATACTCTCTAAGTTCATTCATGTTGTTGCAGATGGCAAGATTTCATTCTTTTTTATGACTGATTAATATTTCATTGTATTTATGTACCACCTTTTCTTTATCCATTCATTCATTGATGGACACCCAAGTTGCCTCCATATCTTGGCTATTGTAAATAATGCTGCAATAAACATATGGATGCATATGTCCCTTCAAAGTAGTGTTTTGAGTTTCTTCAGATGAATACCAAGAAGTGGGACTACTAGGTCCTTCTTTGTCTCTTCTTATAGCCTTTGTTTTAAAGTTTATTTTGTTTGGCACAACTATTGCTACCTCAGATTTTTTTTTTCACTCCCATTTTCATGAAATAGCTTCTTCCATCTTTTTACTTTCAGTCTGTGTGTGTCTTTCGATTTGAAGTGAGTTTCTTGTATGCAACATACATAAGGGGCTTGTTTTCTTATCCATTTGGCTGCTATATCATTTGATTAGAGCATTTACTTCATTTATATTTAAATTGGTTATTGAACATTTGAGAGATTTTAGAAAAGTTTTTAGCATGAGCTAAGACAAGTCGTTTGTATGAATAAGTGATGGAAGTGGCTTGGGTGGGCCTGCAGCTTGGGTGATATAGGGTTTCATTGGATCACCAGGGCAGGGAGAATGATCTTAGCCAGGATAATGCAGATTTAAAAATGGTGGCTGCCTGCATCTGCACAGGAGCAGAGAAGGCTCAACAAAGAAACAATGTATTCTGCCAGCACTTCTGTCTGGGAGGAAGTTGCACCTTCAGCCCTTGCCCTGAAGCCAAACAATTCAGTTCCTCCCTGTATGTCCCTGGTGACTTTCAACTTGCTGTCCCAACACCGGAGCTCAGAACAAGCGAGTCCATCAGCAAATAAGTAAGTCTGTGTGCAGGCCCTTTGAGAGGAATGCCTGAGATTCCAGCTGTCCTTCTCACTCAGCCACAATCTCCATGGGTTTTTACAGCCAGAAGTCATGGGGATTTTTCTTTCCAGCACTGGAACCCTGGGCTTGGGAGCTTGGTGTGAAGTGGGGACCTCTTGTTCCTCTGGGTTACCTCTGCAGCTGAGATAGCCCTCTCTGTTTTTAATCACCACATGGTTGTGGGACCAGTTTGTTTGCATCTTTTTTCCCTCTATTGGTCTCCATGTAGCTTTTTTGTGTGTGTGTGTGCATTTTCTTCATTGTAGGACTTTTGTCCAGTTTGATTTCAGGCAATTCTCAAAGATAGGTGTTCTGTAGTTTAGTTGTAATTTTGATGTGGTTGTAAGTGGAGGTAATCACAACAGTTACCTATTCTCCTATTTTGACCGGAAATCCTCCCATAGATTGTTTTTATAGTTGAGAAGTAATTGGCAGAGACAGAATTGTTTAGCATATTTTATTTTCCAAAATAAGAATAAATTGTAGCATGTCCCACTGGTGTAGGAGGTGAAGGCTGTAAACATCTACTCTAGTGACCACAGAAAATTATAACAAAAATACAGAGCAACCAGTATATGGAATTGCCAGAGGTCTGGCTGAACAGAAGCCCTACAACTAGGTCACCTCAAATAACAGGTCCCCTCAAAATGATAGGAGGAGCGGAGACATGAAATGGCCCAGTCTCACAACCACATATGGTGATGGAGAATAGGGAGGGCTATCTTGCCTGCAGAGCCACCTCCTCCACCTGAGGAGCAAGGGGTCCTAGCCACACACTGGGCTCCCCAGCTCAAGGTTGCAGTGCCAGAAAGGGAAGTCCCCACAACTTCTGACTGTAAAAACCAGTGGAGGTTGTGGCTGAGGGGGATAGAAGGCTGTGGGAAGTGAAAATCTTCCTCTTCTAAGGCTCACACTTGGCCTTACTCACTGATGGACTAGCTTGTTCTGAGATCCAGCACTGGGACAGCTGCTTGAGGAGCACCAGGGACATATGGGAGGTGCTGAGCTGTTGGGCTTCAAGGCAAGGGCTGGAGGGACAGTTGGCTCCTGGACAGAGGCGCTAGGAAAAGCCATTGTTCCTTCGTTGATCTCTTCCCCCTTCCAGTCTGCAGATGCAGGCATCATCAACCCAGATAACACAGATAGCTTCACACAGGGGATTCCCTGAGATTGCATCTCCCAACCCGTGGGCCCACACAAGCAGCTTCCAGTGATTTATTCCATACAAACGGGCTGTCTTGGCTACTGCTGTGAACTTTCATGAATTGTCTTAAAGTCTCACAAAACTCGGAGAAACAGCATCTGGCCTTGACGTTCCCTGTACCTCTTGCTGAGCAGCACCAAGCCCTGCATCAGTGACAGCTGGCCTCAGTTTCTGACTTGGCCCTTTGAGGCACCTATAAGACCAGTATAGGTAGCAGCCATATGAGGATTGCTTGGTGACTCTTACTAGGTGGCCCCAGAAGTGCACAAGCTGTGGCTGAGCATGACCTGATTCTGGACCCCTCCCAGGAATGTGCCAGTGGGTCCCACAGCACACCTACTACATAAAGCCACTCTTCTAAGACTGGGAGACATAGGAGCCCTACCTAATACATAGAAACAGACACAGGGAGGCAGCCAAAATGGGGAGAAAAAGTAGCATGTCCCACTTAAAAGAACAGAACAAAGCTCCAGAAAAAGAATTCACCAAAATGGAGACAAGCAATATACCAGATGTAGAGTTCAAAACACTGGTTAGAAGGATGCTCAAGGAACTTAGGGAAAGAGTAGATGAACTCAGTGATAATAACTTTAACAAAGAAATGAAAAACAAAAATGGAGATGGAAAATATAATAAGGAGCCAGTCAGAAATGAAGAATACAATAGCTGAGATGAAGAATATATTAGAGGGAATCAACAGAGTGGATGAAATGGAGAATTAAAACAGCGATATTGAGGGTAGGGTAGGAGAGGACACCTAATCAGAACAGCAACACGAAAAAAGAATCCAAAAAATGAAGATAGTTTAATAAACCTCTGGGACAACCTCAAGCATAACAACATTCATATTACAGTGTTACCAGAAGGGGAAGAGAGAGATCAATGAATTGTAAATCTATTTCAAGAAATAATGACAGATAACTTCCCTAACCTGGTGAAAGAAATAGACATAAAATCCCAGGAAATTCAGAGAGTTCCAAATAAGATGAACCCAAAGAGGCCCACACCAAGACACATCATCGTTAAAATGACAAAGGTTAAAGACAAAGAGAATCTTAAAAGCAGCAAGAGAAAATCAATTAGTTACATACAAGGAAATGCCCATGAGACGGTCAGCTGATTTCTCAACAGAAACTTCACAGGCTACAAGGATTTGGCACAAAATATTTAAAGTGATGAAAACCCAAGACCTACAACCAAGATTGCTTTACCCAGCAAAATTATCATTTTGAATCGAAGGACAGATAAAGAGCTTTCCAGACAAGAAAAAGCTAAAGAAGTTTATCACCACCAAGCCAGTATTACAAGAAATGTTGGACGAACTTCTTTAAGGAGAAAAAAATATGTATCAAAAGTCTAAATAAAGAATGGAGATAACTACATATCTATCAATGAGTACCTCAAATGAAAAAGAATTAAATTCTCCAATCAAAAGATAGGGTGGCTAAATGTATAAGAAAACAAACTCTTACATATGCTGCCTACAAGAGAGTCCCACCAAATTAAAAGACACACTCAGATAAAAGTAATGGGATGGAAAAAGATATTTCATGATGGTCTCAGAGGGCAGTGTGCTGAGAAGAGTAACTCAGATAGAGGAAGACAAATGCTATAATAGTGTATATATACGTGGTTTCTAAAGAACAAAACAAAATAAATAAACAAACAGAAACAAACTCATAGATACAGAGAACATTTTGAGGGTTACCAGCTGGAAGTGGGCTTGGAGAAGCATGGGTGAAAAAGGGAGAAGGGATTAAGAAGTACAAATTGGTATTTACAAAATAGTCATGGAGACAGAAAGTATAGCATTAGGAATATAGCCAATAATATTGTAATAACTATGTGTGGTGTCAGAAGGGCACTAGATTTATTGGGATGATCATTTTATGAGTTATGTAGATGTCTAATCGCTATATTGTATACCTGAAATTAATATAATATTGTATGTCAACTATAGCTGAAAAAATATATATATTTAAAAAAACAATAAAAAGAAGCTGTCTGTTGGTAGGAAACTGGCTAAATAATGATAAATTCATACAATGAAGTAGTATATTGTCAATAAAATGTGGCTATTTAGTGACATGAAAATAAATTTTAAAAATCTTCAGATGTCTTTGATGCGCCAAAAAACATTAGGATAAATTTATTTAAACTTTGTATACAAATATTTAATAAGTTTTTATGAAATAAACACTGACAATGGTCAAGTTGTCTTTGGAGTCTTTCCCTTCAAATATTTATAGTTCAGTTGGAGAATAAAGATAAGGCCAATAATTGCAATGTACTAAAACAAAGCTAAAATACATACAAAGTTAATATCTTAAGAGAATAGAAAGGAAATTCTTAATTGAGTTTAGAGGTGTTTTAGAAACCTTCTAGGGCAGGGACAGTTAACTGAATCTTGAGGGATAAGAATTTGCAAGATGAGTGTTTGGAAGAAAAGCACTTTAGGAAAAAGAAACATAAGTGAATAGAGTAATAAGAGTGAGTACGATCTTATGTGTCTAGTTCCTGGAAGAGTCCGGGTGCTAAATAGATGGGGAGAAAGGTTCTGGAAGGGATAAAGAAAAAAAAGCATCCCAAGAAGGAAAGATAAGACCTATGTCTTTATATTTTGCCCATTTGTCTCTACATTCTTGTGATTTTTAAAAATTTCACAAGCTCTATTTTACTCTTTTGATAATTTCACAAATGTTATCCATAAGTGCTTCCTGAGTCCATTCCTCTTTCAATCTTCTGATGTTAAGTCAATTTCTAATATTCTTTTGTGTTTGGTTTTGGACTTACGTACCCAGGTGTACCCTTCAGCTCTCTCTGGATCTGTTCTGTAAAGAGCTGTGAGGTGTGGTCTCTAGGCTCCCATATAAATTACTTCCTGGTTGAGTTCAGACAAGGGGTCACACTGGGGAAAATTAGAAGAAAGAAAGTGAGAGAAGCCAGAGTGTATCTCACCCTCTGTCTTTGAAAGGGGTATACCTGGACATGATTCTAAATCTTGTCAGATAGGTTCACCATGTTTCTATCTTTCATGTGGTAATCCTAATCTAAACATCAATACCATTTCCTTTACTTTTCTCCTTTGGAGGATAATGAGATTATTTTTGGAGATTTAAATATAAAATACACTTATTTAGTTCAATTACCATATATGAGATGAAACTAAAAGTAAGAAATATTAATTTACTTCCCCAAAGTTTTAATTCTTAATAAATATTAAAGAAGTAAAACCAGCTCTTTGATGTCCTATGCAGTATTCTTTCGACAAAACTGTGGTGCCACCTCATTGAGTACATCTGACAAAGAAATTACATATTACAGTCGATTAATGTGAGAAGACAACAGTGTTTGGGAGAAAGGAACAAAAGAAAAATCGTGCCAGAAGGAATGTTTTTTACTCTACATAACAGAAAACTAACCATGCATTAAGCAAACAGGGATTTCTTTTTCTCACATACAAACCAAAAGAGATAAAAAGTTACTGCCTTTCGCTCAATTACTCCACTGCATGATGGTAGCACTTCAGTGATTTTTTTGCTGCTTTCTCCATGAAACGTGAAATTTCAGTAGTATGGCCATGCTTAAGGTAGGAAAAAGGGGATAAGGGTCCCCCAAGTAGAGTGTATCCCTTTTTTATCTTGAAAGCAAAAGGTTTCCTAGCATTCTAAGCTCACTTCATTTAAATATTATTAGCTACAAGTGTGTCACATAACCACAGAGTTATGCTGGAGGGTGAGAAAGTAAATGTTTAGATTTTTCAGCCTCTTTATGAAAGCTGCAACTGAGCAGGAGATTGAGAATGAGTGATAAATTAGCTAGACAACAGAGGGAAGGAAAAAGGGAGCCATTTTACTGCAGATGATTGAGCTAATGCCAATTTTGAGAGAAGTAAATAGCAGTATTAGAAAACTTTATATTTAGAAAATAACTTGGCTAATATCTTGGTTTGAGACAAACAAAATAGAAAAGTATTGGACAAAACACAAGTTAGCAGAGATATTTTCACATGTGAAAACTGAGGCTAGAGAAGATGAATAAATTGTCCAAGTTAATGCACCTGACAAATGGCAATGCCAATTTTCAAGACTAACTTTGTTTTAACTCCAGTGCCTTCAAACTTTCTACTATCTTGTATAGCCAGATATGGTTTGCTAGCTGCTACCAAAGAATTCCTGAAGCTCATATATGAGCTTCCAACTTACACACTTTATATCACCTGCAACCCTCACAACCAACTTATACACTTTATATCACCTGCAACCCCAACTTATACACTTTATATCACCTGCAACCCAAAAAGGCCTCACAATGACTTTTGTATTTCAAAGTTGCTTCTTGAATTTTTTAAAAAATAGGATTTTATTTTTATGAAACGTTTAGAGAAAACAAAATAATAATAGTTTTGTTTTCCCTGAGACTCAAGTTTTTTTTATGAATGATGTTGAGTTATACACATTGCAGAAAATAGATTAAGTAAAAGGGAAAATATCAAGAGAATTTAATAATAACAGTTTGTGTTCACACTTTGGCTCACTATTGTTCTCAGGTGACATTTTTTGTACTGAATTAGTATAGTTTATGCTTTATAAGTGCATTAATCATAATTCTTAGTTTTTCTAAGAACATCACAGTTAGTGTAATTAATATTTTGTTCATTCTTCCTGGTTGAATATCTGGGGTTTTTCAACTTTGTATTCTCTGCAGCATTTGGTCTGATATCTAATACAGAATGAGGCTCACTTAGCATTCTTTGAATTCTTTCCTAGTCCAGGTTGATATTTTGCCTCTAACATAACTTTCTAATGACCACCAATATGTGTTTCCTATGTACGTATCTCTAATTAATATGCTTTATTTATGGAAGCAAGGTAAATACACTCTATTTAAAAAGCATTGGAAGTTTAAATTATAAGAAATTATAGTCTATATCAATTTCTTATTTTTATGATTAATACTGTCTACTATATTTATTATGGAAAGTTGACTCTCCATTTTTGCTTAAATGCCTGAAGTGAGAAGAATTACATTGGCTTCTGTATCCGCATGTTTTCAATTGTGGACACCTTTCTATGGAAACCTCTTCCCTGGTCTTCCTCCTATTGAAATTGGTTCTGCATTTGGCTAGACTTTCATCTATATGACATTGTGACTTAAACACACAGTGAGTCTATTTCTTCACACGTTTAATGTTAAATGAAGATATTGGGCTATATGCTCTTTGAAGCTAGTAAGTACAGTTTTAGTATTTGATATTTACATAATTTTTATTGACTATTAAGCAATAGTTTTTTGTTATTCCTTCCATAATTAGTCTCTTAATTGTTTATCCTGGTCATCCTAATACAAAATTTGCTTTAGTTTAGAGTCTTAAAATATGACACCGAGAATTAAGAACTATAATAATAAAAACCATGTAAATAATAATAATAGCTAAAATATACTAATGTCTCAAGTTCCAGATAATGAAATGTACTGAGAGTTTTGTGTGCATCCTTTTATTTAATCTTCACGATGGCTTTTGAAGTAACTACACTTTATTTTATGATAAGAAACTGATTTTGGAGATCTTGAAGCTTTAAGCTGTCCAAAGCTCAGGATCAACAGATCTTCTCCTGTATGTGTTGACTTTTATTATCCTTCCCATATACCTTTATTTTTAAAAGTTGCAAATACAAACTTGCTCCCATGGTATTAATGGCTTCATTTTCCTATAATGACCAAATGTTTAGTTAAATACGATTTAAAAATTTTGCTTGCATTGTCAAGATAACTTTTATAAATTTAACTGTAAATATTTATTTCAATGAAATCTCATCATTTACTAACTTGGAATCTGATTTCTGAAAATACGATATGTGTCAACAGTGCCATCTAAAAGTATTAAGAAGATACATTTTGCAGCTAACAAGCTATATTTTAATAGGTACAGTAACATAATAGAGCTATATTAAGCATACTTTTTCTAAACATTGAACATCTTTATAGGATTCAATACTAGATTTTTAATATTTACCCGATAATTTAATATTTTTATTTTTGTCATACACCCAGAACTATGTGAAACAAAATACATTCCTATATCTGTGAAAGTAAATGTTTATTCAGTCCACTTGCAGTGCCCAAACCATTTGTCACAATACTTAAATGAGAAAACAAGAGACATATTTTTGCAGTTAATTTATTCAAAAAGTTACACATATTGCATATATTATCTGATTTAGTTTCACAATAAGCAAGATGACAAAACACATGAGATGTTTCCAGAAGGTACAAGACGGAGATTGAATTGGCAATTTTGTTAGAACTATAATGTTATTTCTTAAGTTAACTTTAGGTTATTCTTGATTTAAAATTACTGTTCAGGAAGCTTAATAATCAGTATTTTAAAGTTTTAAACTCACAATATGACATTTAGGGGAGGTCCAGAGATACTCATGTTAATTCTAATTTTTCTGAAGTGGTAATGTCATTAAAAGAGAAAATATTTTATCAGAAATAAATGTGATATATGTGACTTCTGCCTTCTGTTGGAACGATCATGTATTCTCCTAGGTCTCTAGTGTTGCAACCAATATCCCATTTTACCATAGGTAACCTTCCTATACATCATCTCATTATTTCCTCCTATGAATTTTTTGTTGGTCAATGTTAAATTTCTAAAATCTACCATCCACTCTTTGCCTAGTCTTAATGTTCTCCCTGAATATAATTTTATAATAAACAACCAAAGGAAATTACAGAACTATGTGCATTTATATACATAAAAAAGTTTGAGATATATCTTTTTAAAATTCTTTTACTTGTGATTTCTTGTCAATGTCATGATGGTGAACTAGCAAGGGCTGCTGCTTCCCACCTCCAAAATTATCTCAGAGAAACTATAACAATGAAAAGTAAATAAGTATTCCAGGAATTAAGAAAAAACTACCACAAAATAGTCCCTTTGAGAAACCCTTAGAAGAAATGAAAGGTACTTTTACCTGGATTTATAGCTGTAAACTGGTGACCAGAATTGCTGGGAAATCAATGAGAAGATAGACTAGAAGAAATTCTTAACTCTGCCATACATACCAAGTGCTGGTGACCTTTGGGTAATGATAAGGCCCTGAATAGGTAATTTATTCAAAGAAATGTGGACAGATCACTTCTATATTCACTCCTCCCAAATCCTCTAGGCTGAAAAATTTTAACCAGGTACAAGGCTTGCCGCCAATGTTGTTCCACCATAAAGAGTTAAAAAGTGAAATTTTGATCACAGTTATTTATTGCCTGATGGAGTGTTTTCAAACAGGTGATCAATTTTGACACTTGTCCTGGACCCTTCCCACATACTACAGAGAGGGTAGCCGATAAACCAAGAAAAAAAATGAACTCACAGTCAAAAAACACTAAACACCTATGGAAATAAAACCTCCTCAAAAGAAAGATATCAAACTGAACCATCTATACACTACCTGTCATAGAGTTATTGGAACTGGTAAACAAGAATTTAAAATAAGCCTAATAAATATCTCAGGCATTAAAAGATGATAAGAGTAATATAAAACAAGATTATTTTCATCATTCATCGAGTGCAGATTAATTTCTCTATCTTTGACTTTAACAAAACCAAAGAAACAGTAGCAAAATATTTGTCACTAACGCTAGAGGTAATCCATCACAATCCCCAAAACGAAACAAGTTTTTTCTTTTTTTGTTCATTTGATTTTTGAGCCCTGTGTTTTGACAATATGGTATACTACTCATGGAGCTACAGCAATGTTTCTTCCCACAGTCCTGGTAAGAGAGCAGTACGACAGGGTTAAGTCCAAACAGGAACTCTGTGGATTGTCCTGTGTGACATACACAAAAATATTTATCTGTATTTTTTTCAAGTATCATGTACTATCAATTTTTGAATAAAATTTTACAGGAAGATTAAGATTTAACACAGCTATTTTTTTTATCACTCTTCCTTTCTACAAGTTCTCTTCCTACATCAATGACCTGCAGATATTTAGCAGTTACTTTTGATTCTCCTAAAATATAGGCTTCTTGAGAACAGAGACTTTCTGTGCATTGTTCTAGCATATTGGTAGTATGGAGGCAGGTTGAAGCTTTCTTCAAATGTCTGGCTCTCTTTATTTATTTTTTTATATTTAAGAATGTTGCAAGAAGACAGTGACTGAAATCTGGTTTGGGGCAAGGTTTTGAAGACTAGAGTTTTGATGCTCAGTGTTTGAGAGTCAAACCGTTTTATTTTTTCTAGTTTTATTGAGATATAATTGACATTGTGTTAGTTTAAGTATATGACAATAATTTTATATGTATATATTGTGAAATGACTACCCCCAATAAGTTCAGTTAACATCATCATCTCACATAATTATATATTTTTTCCTGTGATGAGAAATTTTATGATTTATTCTCTTAGCAACTTTCAAATATACAATACTGTACTGTTATATATGGTCACCATGCTGTAGATTGTATCTTTAGAACCTATTTTCTTATGACTGAAAATTTGTACATTTGACCACCCACACTTATTTTCTCCACCCCTCACCCGCTACTTCTAAGCAACCACCAATCTGTTCTCTATGAGTTCATTTTTTTTCCACATGTAAATGAGATCATACAGTGTTGTCTTTCTCTGTCTGATTTATTTTACTTAGCATAATGCCCTCAACTTACATCTATATTGTAGTAAATGGCAGGATTGCCTTCTTTTTTATGATTGCATATTACTTCATTGTGTATTTCAATTAGTACACCACTTTTTTTTTTTTTTAATCTATTCAACCATTGATGAAATGAATACTTAGGTTGTTTCCATGTCTTGGCTATTGTAGATAATACTGCAATAAACATGAGGTGTAGGTATCTTTTTTGAGACAGTGATTTTATTTCCTTAAGTTATCATCCAGAGTGGAATTCTTGGGAATCTAAATTAATATAGTCACTATGCAAAACAGTATGGAGGTTCTTAAAAAAAATAAAAATAGAACTACTGTATGATCAAACCAACTGATAAGATGAGATTCCACTAAATGAAATAGAGGTATAAGACTTACCTCTAAGTAGATAGAAGTTCGATATATGTATAAGATGTTTAATTAAATAGAATAGAACCATTCTATTATTTGCTTTTGTGGAAGATAGGGACGATACGTATTTGATTCCAGATGTTATTCTCCTAGAGTAGGAAAAAAGGTGAAGGGCTCAATTGTCCAATATTGATGTCATACAATTCTAAGCCTTATTTTTATTCTCAGGCAAATATATCAGGTCTACAGGCTGTCAGGCATTTTGCAGGTTTTAGCTTCCTCCTTAGCTGAATTCCCTTCAGTCATTCCCTTCGGGCATTCTCTAGACTATGGTTTCGATTGTCCTATGAATGTAGGTGGATTTCTCCATTTGTTTTATGGTATCCAGGGTGTTTATCAACAGAAGTATATCTGTTTTCTTTTTTGTTTCTTTGTCTCTTCCTTCCTTCCTTCCTTCCTTCCTTCCTTCCTTCCTTCCTTCCTTCCTTCCTTCCT